>NC_134858.1:104644150-104744150 GCF_049852395.1 Peromyscus maniculatus bairdii | reverse complement strand
GGGAGGAGGGACTAAGCTAGGATCCTCTAGGCCTGTGTCTGAAGTCCATGGTGTCTTCAGCAATAGGGACTTGATTTCAGCCTCTGGGAGGCAGCCAAGAGGAACAGCAATAGCCTATGTTTTGGTAGTCTCTTGGATTATCCTGACCAACAACTCAATAGGGAACTTCTCATGCCTCGTGTTGGGGATTGTGTTAATAGTCTATGACTCTTGTGGGGAGTATTGCCAGCCTAGATTGGAAAATTTCATTTCAACTTAAATCTGTCGTACCTCTTACCTCTATACTTCCTTTAAGATGAAGCATTACCAGCTGGGCTGGGTGGCATATAATTCCAGTACTTGGGAGACTGAGGCAGGTGGATCTCTGTGAGTTCAAGGCCAGCCTGGGCTACAAAGCAGAAGCCAGGACTGTTACACAGAGAAACACTGTTTCAAAAAACCACACATACACAGACACAAAAGATGAAGCATTACCATTCAGAATAAGGTTATTTCTCTGCCATATATCTAATTGGCTCCTGCCTAGTCTACAGATCACTGTAGACTTTGTCAAATATAATAGTTGATATTAAATTCTTGTTAGACAGATACCTAATATTTAGAGTCTGTGAGGATTCAAAGTTGCTTAAAAACCCCAGGGACTATCAATGCCTAAAGTGATGACAGATCTGAAAGGGAACAGAGGCATCAGGAAAGCAATATGGTTTTAACAACAGCAGAGAAAAGGGAACAGTTTTTAGTCATTCAGTAATATTTGCGGAGCCTCTGTTCTTTGCTACCCATTAACATGGGCTTGGGAATATAGAAGACAAAAATACACTTTTCCCCATGGGATTCTCATTCTAGTAAAGCAGGCATTTGTAATAAACACATAAATAATATGTCTGGTTTTTTAATTATTTGTTTTTTGAGACGTGTAGCTCTGGCTGGCTTGGTACTTACTGTATAGCCCAGGCTGGCCTCAACTCATGGCAATGCTCTTGTCCCAGCCTCCAAAGTGCTGAGATTATAGTGTGTATCACCATACCCGGTTTATAAATGGTGTGTCAAGAGATTTTAAGTGCTGTAAAGAAACAGACTAGATAAAGTCTGAGTGAAATATGAGTGTGCGATCTGAACAGTTGGAGGTTTGCTAGGACATTGACCAGTGGGAAGAGCATTCCAGTCAGATGGCAAGAGACACTGGGGAGTTTCTGCAGAGCAGCAACAAGATCTGACTTCAGTTTTAAAAGAGCCTCTGGCTTATAAGTAGAGAAATAGCTCCAAGGAGGGACCAAAGCAGAGGGACCAGTTACAAAGATGTCACAAAAAATCCAGGCAGAACGTGATGATGGTGGTGTGGTAGAAGTGATAAAAGGAGTTAGATTTTAGGGTTTTTGTTGTTTGGTTTGTTTTTTTGGTTTTTTTTTTTTTTTTTTGGCTTTTTGAGACAGGGTTTCTCTGTGTAGCTTTGCACCTTTCCTAGAACTCACTCTGTAGCCCAGGTTGGCCTCAAACTCACAGAGATCCACCTGGCTCTGCCTCCCAAGTAGTTGGGATTAAAGGTGTGCGTCACCACTGCCCGGCAGTATGTTTTTAAGATAGAGCAAGTGATGTTTTCAAGATTTGTTAATCTGTATTTATTTTATATGTATTATATCTATGTACCATGTGCATGCCTGATGCCCTAGGAGGCCAGAAGAGGGCATCAGATCCCCCAGCACCAGAGCCAGACTACTGTGAGCAGCAGCCACATGGATGCTGGGATTCAGACACAGGATTAAGAGCAGCCAAGGCTCTTAATCTCTGAGCCCCGTTCCCCCTCCAATGGTTGTAGATTTTGTGCAAGAAGTTAAGATGAATTCCAAAATTTTGAAAAACCACTGGAAGATTGCATGTGTGGTCTTTGGAAAGTTTGTGGTGGGGTGGGGGCAGAAACAGATGAGGGCACAAAGGAGTTTAGTTGTATAAAAATTCAATTTTAAGGCTTGTACCTCTGAGTTGAGATTGTCTGGGGAGCAGTTAGATGGTTGAAGTTGAGGGGTCTCTAGAGTAGAGATTAAAGCGTGAGTTATAGCTGGGTTTAAATTGCAAGTGAAGATGAGTTCATCTGAAGAATTAAGAGAAACAGTGTGAAAAACCAAGCTTTGGCACACCAATGTTTAGAGGAGGCTAGAGAAAAAAACAGCAGGAAGAAATGACTACTAAGGTAAAGGGGTCCAGAGGAAAAGTGTTGGGGAAGCCAGATAACAAAGCATTTCGAAGAAGAGAGTCTGTAGCCAGCATCAAATATCCTAGAGCTGGAGTTACACACAGTTATAAGCCACTGTGTGAGTGCTAGGAATTGAACCGCAGTCCTCTGGAAGAGCAGCCAGTTCTCTTAGCCACCAAGTCATCTCTCCAGCTCCCCTTCTCTCCTTTTAAAGTTAGGGTCTCACTTGGTAGCCTTTCTAGCCTAGAACTCACTATGTAGCTAGCCTAAGCTGACCTTGAACAGTCCTCTTGCTTTGATTTTCCAAGTGCTGAGATTATCCTTAATGCCTTGATAAACAGTGTCAGGACAGTGATAGATGCTTAAATAACAGGTGGATAGGAATTGGAGACCCTCTAAACAACTCTATGTCTGTGTCTCTGTGTGTTATTGAGGATTGAATCTAGGGCATCTTTGATGCTAGGCAAGAGCTCTACCACTGAGCTACATCTCTATCATTTTTCTTACTTTTAAAAAAGTAACTGATTTTTCTTTCTTCTTCTTTTTTTTTTTTTTTTTAAACCCTGCAGCAAGATCTTACTAAGTTACCCAGGCCGGCCTTAAACTTTGAAAACTCCTGCCTTAGCTTCCTTGAATAACTAGGATTACAGGCCTATGCTACAAGTCCCAACTAAGAATAGATAGCTGGGAACTTTTGCTAAATAAAGGCACAAATAAACAAGTCAATAGTGAAGGGAGAGTTGTGATCAACAGATTTTTTTTTTTCCTGGTTTGATGTTTTATTTACTTATATTATTATTAGTGCTTAAATTGGCCTGAAACTTCCTGCCTCTGTAGTGCTAGGGAAGTGTATGGGCCACCATTCCCAACAAGGAAGGGCAGTTTGATTTTGTTTTTATCTTTCTCAGTTAGTTAAGTTGTATCCTTTAGCGTTATGACAATAAACATGATCAGGGAGGGAGAGGAAGCGATGATGCAGGAAAGACTGGGACAGTCTGTGCTGCCTTGATCCAGGCTGTGGCTGTGGCCTTGAATTACCTTCACTGTAGAATGCAGATGCTGAATAGTAGACAGGAACATGCCTCAGGGCAACACAATCATGTTCTAAACTCTGTGATCTTGTACAAGTCCTTGATGAACCTTTTAGTTCCGGACCACAAAATGAAAACTCTGGAACCCAAACTCCAGGTCTTTTATTCTGTTCTTGTGTGTGTAGATAGGGAAGGATGGGCATTGTTTTAGGAAGAAAAGTACAAAAAAAGGCGATGTCGTTGACCATGGGGAAGCAGTCAGGCCCTGTGACCAAATGGAAGGTGGCATCAACTTTCTTACTGCATTTCAGCCAGGTGAGTTCCAGCACATTGGTGTCTCTGAGATGGTCAGTAGCATTCCTTAAATTATAGTGTCTATTTTTGTTTGTTTGTTTATAGTAGGATCTCTGTGTAGCTCTGGCTGGTCTAGAACTATCTATGAAGATCAGGCTGGCCTTGAACCTAGAGAGCCTCAGGAGTGTTGGAGTTAAAGGAATGCATAACCATTGCCAGCTAAATTACAGTTTCAGACCAGGTCTCTCCTGAGTTTATTGGTTACCCTTCTTCCCACGCACTAGGAAGCTATACCTCTTTTTCTTGGGAATGCTTGACTATTTATTGTTGGACTGATTTTTCAGCATAGCATTAGTCATAACTTCTCAGCCTTTTGGCTAAGATCAAATGTCAAATAGCAAAAGTCAGAATTCATGGCAGCCTCCCTGTTTGAGATGAAGCAGTGCCAATTTAGATACCAGTTCCTGTCCTCCCTTTCTCTGCCAGGCTGGAGACACAAGTGGCAGAGTGTTTGGGCATGTCAGGGGCAAAAGATTGTTTTCCAAAGTTGCATCAGAAAAGCATGCCAGACATTGACCCTATTGTTTAGCATGACTTGGTAAGACCTTTAACACTCTTTCCCAATAATTAGGGAGGGGTAGCTTTAGATTGTGAGTTGTATTTGCATTTCTCAAATTATATAAGATATTATTGAGCTTTTTATTCCGTGACCATTTTGACTTTTGAGAACTTTTCTTCAAATTTCCTATTGATTTGTAGAAATTCTTTATATGTACGTAGAAGTCTTTTCTTTATACATAACATAGATATTCTCTACCACTTGATTACTCCCCCATCTTCCACCCTTCTCCCCCCGCCCCCTTTTCCTTTCTTTTGCTTTCTTTATTCTTCTTTTGAAAGGTAGGGTTTCATTGACCCAGGCTGGCCTGAAACTCAATATGGAACAGAGAGGTTGGCCTTGATCTCCTGACCCTCCTGTGCCCGCTGTGCCCCCCAAGTGCTGGGACTCCAGGCATGTGCTACCAGTCCTGGCATCTGTTTGTTTGTTTGTTTATTTATTATTTTTTTTGAGACAGCCTTGCTGTGTAGCCCAAGGTAGCAGCTACTGCTGTTCCTTTTCTTCCTCCCTGCCCTTTTTCTTCTCCTCCTCTTTAGATAGAGTTCCATGTAGCTGAGGCTAGCCTTGAACTAGCAGAAGATGATTGCCTTTGTTACTCTTCTATTGTGAAGAGTTGTGAAGAGATGCCATGGGCAAGGCAACTTTTCAAAATGGAAGCATTTCCCTGGGGCTTGCTTGCAGTTTCAGAGGTTCATTAGCACCAAGGCAGGAAGCATGGCAGCAGGTATGGCAGGCGTGGTTGGGAGAGTTTATAGCCTGGTCCTCAGGCAGGCAAGCAGAGAGAGACTGGGCCTGGTGTGGGCTTTTGAAGCCTCAAAGCCTACCTCTAGTGACACACTTCCTCCAAAAAAGTCATGCTTACTTAAAAAGGCCACGCCTCCTAATCCTTCCCAAACGGTTCCACTAACTGGGAACCAAGCATTCAAACACTTGAGTCTATAGGGTCCATTCTCATTCAAACCACCAAAATGACCTTGAACTCTCCTAATCCTTCAGCCACTTCCCAAATACTGGGGTAACAGGCCTATACCTAAGTCTCAACTTTCTTTTTAATATAGCCAGTCTGAAAGTGCTTCTCCTGTCTTTCTCTGATTAAAATTTAACTCTGAAACTCTTTGGATTAACAGAGTCAACATTTAGGCATTTAATAAAATGGAATAGTTGAAAAAGCTCATGATAATAATGAGTTTATCATTTTGTCAAGCCATAACTTCAAATGTTGCTCTCCTTAGGCTAGGGTATAGAGGCTAATTCTTTAGTTTTTACCTTACATAGCATCTCTTTTTCAATCTGCCTTATTTTCTGTTCCTAAATCAGAAATTCTTAGCATGATTAAGGATGTGAAAGAATCATTTAAACTTTTTAATTACATCTGAATGTTTTTTATAGAAGAACTTGCACCTAGTACTGTATACTAACTAGTACTGTAATCTGGGAGTTTTACAGAGTTATTTTCCTCTCACTGACCCTCTTTGCTTTCCCAGCATAATGTCTGTTCTACTAGGTCATATGCTCATGGAACCCCAGCTTTTGTCTACTGCCTTTTCTGAACTACAAATCCTTCTGAGAGTTTTTGTGAGCGTTGTTGTGTAGTTTATAGCTTTGTGCTTCAACATGGTCACTAGCAGGAGGGGAAGTAAATGTGACTTCTGTTGGCTCTTTCACCTTCCCTTCAGGTTACTAATTGTGGTAGTTTGAATGTGACTGGCCCCCATAATTTCACAGTGAGTGGCACTGTTAGGTGTGGCTCTGTTGGAGTGGGTATGGCCTTGTTGGAGGAAGTTTGTCACTGTGGGGACAGGCTTTGAGGCTTCTATGCTCAGGATAGGGAACAACAGACCACCCAGTGTCTCAGTCGACTTCCTGTTGCCTGCAAGATGTAGAACTCTCAGCTACTCCTGCAGCACCACGCCTGCCTGCACGCCACCATGCTCTCCGTCATGATGATAATGGACTGAACCTCTGAAACTGTAAACAAGCTCCCTCAATTAAATGTTTTCCTTTATAAGAGTTGCTGTAGTCATGGTGTCTGTTCACAACAATAGAAACCCTAAGACGCTAACATAGGCATGTATGTATGTATGTATGTATGTATGCATGTATGTATGTATATGTGTAGCTATATGTATGTGTGTGTATATATATGTGTGTATATATGTATATATATAATCACTCTTTTGCTGTGCTGTGCACACAGAACAGATTTAAAAGTTTAATGCTTCAGTGTATGTACCTGAGTCTTTTAAAGGAAACAGGTGAGCTATTTGGATTTCTCCTTGTCCCTTCACTCTAGAAAGGGCAGCAGTTTCTTTTGATGTGTTGTGGCCACCCTTGCATGGAACTCTAGTGGAGTTTGTATTATACAAAGATTTGTATCCTCTGTGCCCTTGGTCACATTTGTCCCTCTCGTTCTTAGCTCCCAGGTTCACTTGAGATGCCAGGAGGTCGTGTCCAGTCATAGTGTGTCGTTTAGGCCCCCCCCCCCCCAGCCCAGGCTGCCTTTTGGAGCTCTGACACTTTTCTCTGGTTCTGGAACAACAGGCAACTACAGAGGTGGGGACTATTTTATTAATTATAGTATATAATGGTAGGTATACAGATATTGACTCTAGTGATTCTGAAGTTTCTAGGAATAATGTGTGTAAGTCTTCTGTCTTAGTCACTGTTCTGTTGCTGTGAAGAGACCAAAACCAAGGCAACTCTTGAAAAGAAAGCATTGACTTGGGGCTTGCTCACACTTTCAGGGCTTAGTTCATTATCGTTGTGGCAGGGAGGATGATAGCAAGCATGGCTTTAGTGAAGTAGCTGAGAGCTTTAAATCCGCGGGCAGGCAGAGAGAGAAAGACTGGAGCTGACATGGGCTTTTGAAACCTCAAAGCCCTACTCAATGATAATGTGGCCTCTTCCAACGAGGCCACACCTCCTCCAACAAGGCTGCGTCTTCTAATCCTTTCAAACAGTTCCATTCTCTGTGGACTAAGCATTTAAATACACGTGTCTATGGTGGCCATTCTTATTCAAACTCCCACATCTTCCATTTTTTCCCTCAATGGTTAGATTGTTCATACTTGTGGAAGTAATCAAGAAAATATTCTACTGCCTTTGTCTTCCTATTCAGATCTCTAACCCATTCCTTTCTACAAATCTTTACCAAAGAGACAAAGGACCCTTAGGGGTAAAATTGCTGAAGTGGTACTGTACTCTTGAGGACAGAGTAACCATCCTGTTGTCACCATGTCAGCAAGTTAGCTTTGGGTCATTCAGCAGGTGCCTCTCTCGGTTCTGAATGAGTGGATGCCCCTTTTAGGGATGACCTGGCACTGCAATGTTCTCTGGGCTGTGGAGTTTCCTTTTTTCCATGTATGATGAGGGTTAGATGTGGGTTTGTAGATGGAAAGGAGGACATCAAGGTGGATATGTAATCTTGTATTGGACTTTTTGCTTAAGGAGTGACAATTAGTAGGTCTTTTCTGTTTCTTTGGTGGAGGATGTGGAATGGGCAAGGCACTTGAGACAGGGTCTCATAGCTCAGGCCAGTTCCTAACCGATGTACCTGATGTTGGCCTCAAACTCAGAGATCCGCCTTCCTCTACCTCTTGGGAATAAAGGCGTGTGCCACCACCACTGGTCTAATTTTGTTTTGTTTTTAGACAGGATTTCTCTATCTAACCCAGGCTGTCCAGGAATTCGCTCTGTAGACCAGAGTGGCCTAGAACTCAGAGATCCACTTGCCTCTGCCTCCCGAGACTGGGACTAAAGGTGCATGCTACCACCACCCGGCCATGAGAGCTACTCTTATCTGTGGGTATAAGGATAGAAGATATATAGAAAATAGAAAGGCTATTAGTTTAGGAAAGTGACAGTACTAGGTTCTCCTTTAGTGTCTATGACTTTTCCATGACTGCTGTAGCCACGAGTAGTTAGCTAGGTCTATAGTACCTAGCATGAGTTCTGTCCTGTTGAATGGGCCTTAAGTTGAATTAGCTGTTGGTTACCCTAAGATAAAAGTGCCACTATTGCATCATTGTGGCTGTCATGCTAGTCATCATTGTTGTGGGTTGTAGGCTTTTGCAGCTGGGCAAGATGATAGATAGACCCGTTGCCTTGGCAGCTTGCATAGCACCATCCAATACTATGCTTCTCAGGGAGGAAGCTTCCTGGTTATTTCCAGCTCAACCCCTCTAAAGTATGTGGTCTCTTCAGCAGTAGAGCCTTACCTTCAAATTCTGGGAGCCATCCAAGGGCGTGACAACAACTTGAGAGGAGGTTTCTCATGTGTGGTACTGGGATTTTTATTAGGTAGTCAATGGCTCTTGGGGTGAAAATTACCACTCTGTGTATTGTGACTTCTTTAAACTGCATATCTATGTATATACATACATACATATATGTAATTTTGTGTAGACTTAAAACAATATTCCTGATGTCTTTTCAAACATCTTTAGTCTTATTTATCTTATCATGCTCCCTTTCCTTCTCTGTTGCCCTCCCTCACCCCTCCTCAATTAAAGCTCATTTTTATTTTCATTTGTGTCTGTGTGTCTGTGTGGGTAAATGCCACACATGTGCATGTGCTCTTGGAGGCCAGAGTAGTTATGAGTGCTTTAGAGAGTGCTGGCAAACAGACTCATAGCCTCTGGAAAAGCAGAATGCTCTCTTAAACAGTGAGCCATCTCTCCAACCCCATTTCAGATCTTGTTTTTGAAGATATGTTGAATTTAGAATCTGCTAATGCTATGTAATATAAATGTCATAAAGATTTCTTTTTCTTCCTCGAGAGTAACCATGGCAGAGTTTTGGTCTTTTTTAACCTGTTTTGAAGTGAATCATATTTTGGTTTATATGAATAAAAATTCATGCAGGACCTAACTTATTTAGGCCTATTTGCAGATATACTGGCTTGCCCTCAGACCAGTCAGGTTTCTGCTCTGTGGCAGGCATTTGTTTTGGGCATTATATGTATAGTGGAGAATGAGCTGTGAAGTCTCTGTTTTGAAGGAATATTCTAGAAGAGACGATATATGTCGAGTTTTCAGTTACATTACTAAAGTAACTTCATGGGCTGTCGAGATGGCTCATCAGGTGATCTAGTTTGCTTTCTGTTGCTGTGATAAAACATTGACCAAAACTAACTTGAGAGGAAAAGTATTTATTCCATCTTACACTTCCTGACCTCAAATCTATCAGTGAGAGGAGTCAGGGCAGGACCTGCAGGCCAGAATCTAGAGTCAAGAGCTAAAGCAGAAACTGGAGGAACTTTGCTCACTGGCTGGCTCCTTAGCTACAACTCAGGCAGTCTTACCCAGAGATGGTACCACCCACAGCAATCATCAGTCGAGAAAAGGCCTGTCTGATCTAGGCAGTCCCCCAATTGAGACTGCCTCAGATAATTTTGGGGTGTGTTGACAGCTGAATTTGTCTCGGAGACTAGGTTAAGGGGCTCACTACTGAGCCTAACTACCTCAATTTGATCCCTAGAACTCATATGGTGGACAGAGAAAACTGACTCCCACAAATTCTCCTCTGACTTCCACGTGCAGTGATACCTACCCCAAATAAATAAATGTACAGAATCCTTCCGTATCCTGATAAGAATTATGTAGACAAGAATGGATAGGGCTGAACCCCAGCAGTGGGAGGAGCAGCCCATTTGGCCAGGCTGTTGGGGGAGCCCTGAAGAAGGCAGGCAGTCTTTGTAGAATCAACTCTTGTTTTTGGTTTTGCTCTTAAAATTGTATTTCACTCTGTTTTTTTCCCCTACTACTTTATTATTTTGTTTTTTGAGATAGGGTGCTATATATAGACCAAGGTGGTCTCAGACTCTCTTTGTAACCAAGAGTGACCTTGAACTTCTGATCCCCTTGCCTTCACCTGGGTGCTGGGAGTGCAGGCCTGTGCTACCATGCCCTCTATACTTGTTTTAATTTTTAAAAGAAATTTGTATTTTCATTCTTTGTCTTTTTGTTCCCTCCCTCCCTCCCTCCCTTCAGCATGGTTTCATGTAGCTCAGGCTGGCTTGAACTTAGTATGTAGTCTAGGATGACCTTTGAACTTCTGATCCTCCTGCCTCCATCTCCTGAGTGTGGGATTACAGGTGTGAGCCACTACACATGATTTATGGAGTCCTAGCAATTGAACCCAGGGCTTCATTCATCCCAAGTAAGCACTTTACCAACTGGGTGCCAACTCCACCTCCATTTTTTTTTTTTTTTTTTTTTTTTTTTTTTAACTTTGAGACAGGTATCACTATAAACCTGCTGGTCTGGAACTCCATATGTAGACTAGATTGGCTTTGAACTTTCAGTGATCTTCCTGCTTCCTAAATAGAGATTATAGACAGGTACCCAGTTCTCACCCTAATTTTGTTTTGTTTTGTTTTTAAAGACAGGGTCTTACTATATAGCCTTGAACTCACAGAGATCCTCCTGCCTCTGCCTCCTCTTTGTAACAAGGGGTGACCTTGAACTGTTCCTCCTGCCTCCACCTCCTGGGTACTGGATTGAAGGTGTGTGCCATCACATCGAACCTCTTTTATTCTCTTCTGTTCTTTCCTTCCTTCCCTCTCTCCCTCTCTCCCTCTCTCCCTCTCTCCTTCCCTCCCTCCCTCCCTCTCTTCCTTTTGAGACAGCCTTAAACTGAAATCACCCCCAAAGCCAAGTGTTTTAAAACATTTATTATTTTTCTTGGTTTCTGAGGTTTCAGGAAGGGCCTGGCTGGCTGGCTAACATTCTAGACTTATTCAAGCTCACTTTGCATCTGGGGCTGGCAATCTTCTGTCTCCACCTCCAGTGTTGGATTACAGGCATTTGTCATTGTGCACTAACCCCAATTTTGTGTGTTGCTATTTCATTATGTTCAAAGATAGCCTTGAATTTCTAGGCTGAGATGGTTCTCCTGTCTCCTTGTGAGTTTGATTAAGGATTTGATTAGGTTTAGTGGTTTACTCTAAAATCCCAGAATTTGGAAGCAGAAGCAAGAGAATACCTTGAGTTTAGGGCCAGCCTGGTCTACAGAGAGAGGCTCTTTTGTGTAACTGTAGCACACAGTCCTACGTTATTTTCCTCAGAAAATTGATTGTTCATTCTAATTTGAGCAAGCACTTCAGTCACTAATTGATCACCGTAGTTTGAGTTTAGACTTTACAGGTTTCATTAGGGAGGGACTAGTCTAGGATTTACTCCAGGGCAGTTATTCCCACTGCTTTCCTGTTGTCTCAGCTGGTGGGACAGGTGCTAATGAGATCTGGCAGATCTGGAGCTCCCAAATTCCACTGCTCCCCCCCCACACACACACACACACCTAACCCTGTTAAATGTGTGTTTCTTCTGTCTTCTGCTGCTCCTTCTGCTAAGTTCACGGTGCTGTGTGCAGGCAGGTCAGAGGCAAGTCTTGATGCAGTCGGACGCTCATGGGCTCCTTTTCTTGGACTCCCAGCTTTCTGGGCTGCAGGAGGAAACTGTCCCCTAGTGGTGGGCAGTCCAGCTCCCTGTGAGCTTCCTGAGGCTTATGGGCTACCATGCTTGAGTGGGCTCTATAACCCAGGCGTAAGTCTGTGTATTTGGTGTTTGTATGTGGGAGGTGTGTGCCGCCTGTGTAGAGGTCTGGGGACAAGTTGTAGGAGGTGTGTGCCGCCTGTGTAGAGGTCTGGGAACAAGTTGTAGGAGGTGTGTGCCGCCTGTGTAGAGGTCTGGGGACAAGTTGTAGGAGGTGTGTGCCGCCTGTGTAGAGGTCTGGGGACAAGTTATAGGAGGTGTGTGCCGCCTGTGTAGAGGTCTGGGAACAAGTTGTAGGAGGTGTGTGCCGCCTGTGTAGAGGTCTGGGGACAAGTTGTAGGAGGTGCTTTTGTCCTTCCACTGTGTGAATCTGGGGACTGAACTCAGCTCATCAGGCTTGGTGCCCTGTAAGCCATGTATGTCAACATGTGTAGTTCTCCACCCCCTCCCTCCATTCTGTTTTTCTTCTGATAAATTACATACTGCATAAACTTTACTCTCTCAACCATTTTAAATGTGTTTTTACAATACCTCAGTTCAGATTTGAGGCATTATATATTAATAAAAATTTAATATATCTTTGGATAGTAGTATGTTAGAAAGCTTAATTTAAAAATTGCTGATTTAGTTGCTGACTTGAGTGCCGTAAAAAATATGATTGAATGAGGTAAGTGTGGTGGTGCACACCTGTAATCCCAGTGTTCAGGAGGCAGAGACAGGAGAATCAGGAGTTCAACATCATCCCATGTTACATGATGAGGTTTTTTTTGTTTTGTTTTATTTTGTTTTGTTTTTTGTTTTTTCAAGACAGGGTTTCTCTGTGTAGCTTTGCGCCTTTCCTGGAACTCACTTGGTAGCCCAGGCTGGCCTCGAACTCACAGAGATTCGCCTGCCTCTGCCTCCCAAGTGCTGGGATTAAAGGTGTGCGCCACCAATGCCCGGCCGGGATTTTTTTTAAAAAATGTAATGAATCATTTATCTTTAAACTTGTTATAGAATTTTTTTTTTTGGTTGATTTTTTCGAGACAGGGTTTCTCTGTGTAGCTTTGCGCCTTTCCTGGAGCTCACTTGGTAGCCCAGGCTGGCCTCGAACTCACAGAAATCCGCCTGGCTCTGCCTCCCGAGTACTGGGATTAAAGGCGTTTGCCACCAATGCCCGGCTTGTTATAGAATTTATAAAAGGTGAGGCCACCTGGTAAGGCTTAGGAGGAGTAGGTTTGATGGAATTTTGAGTTGAAGAAAATAGGAATTTTTTTTTCAGTGTTTTGAAATTTTATTTTTATTCTTTAAATTTCATACATGGATACAATATATTTTGATCATGTCCACCCCTGCTCCTCCCTCTAACTCCTCCCAGATCTATACCATACCCCATGTTCTCCTAACTTTGTGCCCTTTTTATTTTAACCCTCCAAGCCTTTTTTTTTTTTTTTTTTTTTTTTTTGAGACCAGGGTTTCTTTGTGTGGCTCTGTTTATCCTGGAACCCACTCTGTAGACCAGGCTGGCCTTGAACTCACAGAGGTCTACTTGTCTCTGCCTCCCGAGTGCTGGGATTAAAGGCGTGCGCCACCACTGCCCGGTTTGACTCAGCTTTTGTTGAGGTCTTTCTTTGTTAAACATTCAGCTTCTTTCTTCTGCATGTGGATTTCTCAGCATTAATAATTGAATGACTGCCATTTCCTCACTGAATAGTCTTAAAGCCTCTGTAAAACAACTTGGTCACGTCTTGTGATAGGTTATTTCACTTGTCTACATGTATGCTTTATGCTCGCACCTCATGGTGTGGCTATTGCGTCTTTGTACTAAGATTTGAAATCAGAAAGCATGAATCTCCAACTTTGCCCCCTTTACAAATGTTTGTGCTTAATTTTTAAAGTTTTATTGGAATATTTCTCTTTATTTGTTTATATGGGGTTTTTTTTTGAGATGCAATGATAAAGTTAAGTATCTGTACTTAACTTATTAATAAGAGATCTTATTACTCGTAGAACCTAAAATAGTCACTGATTAACTACTGAAAATATTTGCAGATCCCTGAACATTAAAGCACTGCTGATTACTCAGTGACAATGGACTGGGGTAGAAATAAACAGATGGAGAAGGGAAAGAATATAAAGACACTCAGACTACTGTAGATGCAAGTGGAAAGTTAGAACATGCCCAGCAGCAGGAAAATGCCATTCTGTGATTTTATAGCGTGCCATGCAAATGGCAACTGTGTGCTCTCTGTCAATGAAATCTTGATCTATGCTCAGTGCGAGTGTGCTTACTGTCAAGCTTGACAGCCAAGTTTGATTCCAGATCCCATGTGCTGGAAGAAGAGAGCCAACTCCCACAAGTTGTCCTCTGACCTCCACAGATGCATACATGCTTGTGCACTTAAAATTTAAAAAGAAATATTACCAGGTGTGGTGGTGAACACCTTTAATCCCAGTACTCAGGAGGCAGAGGCAGGCAGGTCTCTGTGAGTTTGAGGCCAGCTTGATCTACAGAGCGAGTTCTAGGTCAGCCAGGGCTGTTAACCCTGTCTTGAAAAACAAAACAAAACAAAAAATGCTTATGTGCATCAGGCAGCCAACCCAACACAAAAAAGTGTATACTCATTAATTACTATAGGAAATATGCAAATGTATTAGCAATTGTAGGGAAATTGACACATAAGTTGTTTGAAGTTAGTGATCATTTAATTTTATCTTTTCTTAAGACTTTATAATCAACACCTGCTTATAGGTAAGCAACAGAGCACTTGTCTGGCGTGCCTAAAGTTGTAGGCTCAACTGTTGGCACTGCAAAAGTTAAATGAAATCGATAGATCAAATTTAAAAATAAATTATTTTTTAAATTATGGAATTTGGAAGGATCGACAGTAAACACAGTGATAAGAAGAACTCTGCTTCCATCTCTTTGAGTAGCCAGCCACTCCGGCATTTATCTTCAAATCTTCCATCCTTAACATTATAACTTTTTCCCGCCTTTGACCAAGGGCTGGCTATAGAATTCATCATGTGGACCAGATTGGCCTCAGATATGGTGCCATGCAAGCCTCCTGCATCTGCCTTCCACTGCTGGGATGACAGGCATGAACCACTATTCCTAGCTTTCAAATCTTTTTTTTTTTTTTTTTTAATTGTAGCTCCTGGGGGCTCCGGAGATGCCTTAGTAACTCTCTTTCAGGGGACCTGGGTTTGTTCCCAGCACCCACATCAGGTGACTTACAACTGCCTGCACTTCCTGCGCTAGGGGAACTGACACTTAGCTTCCTCCTGCAGGCGCCCACACGAATGTAGCATACCCTCATACAGATACACACATGTACAGTAGTTCAAAGTAAAATGAATACCAAGTTGTAGTTCCTTACATTATGAAATATTTATATAATCCTCAGTTATCTTTAAATTTTATTTTAATGTTAATTTATCCATATTTCTACAAGGACTACATATGGTTGACGTACCTTTTACATCTCTTTATTGATTTTACCTCCCTTTAAATATTTTTCCTCACAGTGTATTTCTAGAGGAAAAGGATTTACTGACTCTATAGTTTTACATATTCTAGATTTCACCGATTGTACCCATGTGGTCTTGTTTAACTTAGTTCTTTGTCTTTTATGATTTTTGTAAGCACTGAATGAAATCTAAGTTGTGTTGAGATTAGGGTATAAAATTTTTGGTGCACATAGCTCATAGATTGTGGTGTATGCATAATTTTTATTTGTTTGTTTCTTGAGGAAGTATCTGTGTAGCCCAGGATGTCTTCACTTTCTCTGTCATCATCTTGCCTCAGCTTTCAAGTGCTGGTATTACATAGTGTGTGCTCCCACACCAGGCCCTGGTGTATGCATTTTACCACAGGACATTAGCAGAAACATGCTGCCTCTTAGAGGCCACTGACCTCTCTAGTGCAGAAGGAGAAGCAGGTTAGCTGAAGGGTGGGCCCTGGAAGTATATGGATTTGTGCACTCCCCGAATGAAGTGTGGTGTGTCCTGTTCTGCATAGGTTTACCAGTGAAATTTGTGGTGGTGGTATTTATAACTCATTCCCAAGAAGCTTATGCAAGTGTTCTTTGTTTATATAACTTGTGATTGCTACTCATAGAAAGTTCAAGGGAATTCAGGTGAAGGAGAAAGTTCAGGGGTATTTGTGCCTAGGTCTGAACCTATGATTTGCCAGGGTGGTAATAGCCATTGACTTTTAAGCTATGCATATACATTTGTTATGTGACAGAATGTGGAGCTCTTTACCTTCTTGTTTGACTATAGGTCTCCCACAACTGACTGATCTTTTTAAAATTGCTATTACACTCAGACCCCTGCTGGACAGTAGTAATAGGCTTCATAACTTGGAATGGATATTTGATAGTAAATTTGTTTGTGATTCAGAAAGACTAGCAGTTTGTGCTCTCTCCTCCCAGAACAGCCCACCCTAGTAGAAGCATGCGGCTAGAACAAGGAAATAACAACAGTTGGCAGCAAGTTCTCACTGCCCAGCAAGCAGATCAATTTCAGCCCCTGGGCTTGGCCTTACAGACCTGCCCTCTGTGCTGACTCTGTCCTGTCTGCCTACTTTTTAACCTTGCTTCCAACTGTTCCTCCAAGTAGTTACTCAATAAATTTGCTTGTGAAATAGAAACAAAACAGTAAGATTTGAAGAGCACCAAAGGTCATTAACCAGGCTTGGGGTATAGCTCAGCCAGAAAACAACAAGGCCATTGTACAAGGAGGCCAGAGAACTAGCAAAAACACAAGTTGAAGCCGGGCGGTGGTGGCGCACGCCTTTAATCCCAGCACTGGGGAGGCAGAGGCAGGCGGATCTCTGTGAGTTCGAGGCCAGCCTGGGCTACCAAGTGAGTTCCAGGAAAGGCACAAAGCTACACAGAGAAACCCTGTCTCAAAAAAAAAAAACAAAAACAAAAACGAAGTGTCTCGGCTCAGCTGCAAGGCTAGTAGGCCAAGCTCTTTCCATCTGTCTGCTCTACCCCCAATAAATCGCCTCTGTAGGTGCTCTCTTGGCAGGGGTTGCCCTCCTCCTAGGGGATCTGCTATCTAAGCAGCTGTTTAATTTGGGGGTGGGGATAGGCAGGATTGATAGCTCTCTCTTTTAGGAGATAAGAATTTAGGGCTGCAAGTTGGACAGATGTGAAAATGCTGTGCATCTGTCTTTGAGAGGAAGGGTGCTGAAAGTTCTTTTGTTTGTTAGGTTTGTTTTTTCTTTTCTTTTTCTTTCTTTCTTTCTTTTTTCTTTCTTTCTTTTTTTTTTTTTTTTTTTGACAGTGTCTCTCTTTGTAGCTCTGGCTTTCCTGGAATTCACAATGTAGACCAGGCTGGCTTTGAACTCAGAGATTTGCCTGCCTCTGCCTCATGAGTATTAGGATTAAAGTTATGCACCACTATGCCCATCTGAAAGATAGTTCTTTTAGAGGCAAACAATAGCCTGGCCTTTCTCTCCTGTGCTCTTTGAAATAGAGGACAGATTTGGGAGAGCAGCTAAAAGCTTGGTGTTCTCCTTTGACTGCATTCCTCCTCTGAGATAATTCTGTTTATTGTTAAGATTTAAGATGGGAAACTGGTTTACTTTGAGATACAATGTCATAGGTCCAAGGACACAGTTCCAAGCATGAAGGGACACATAGATCCACATAAATCACATAAATCCAGCATCCTAAACTGTTCTATGTAGAATAACAGGCCAGATTGACACAGTTCTCCTCTGTAAACTATTTCCATTTTGTTTCCATTACTATCAGCAGGAGGTCAAGAATCAGTCTGAGAAACCGCCCACATAAGAGTCTTTTAAAACAAAACAAAGCACAACTTATTTCAGGGATGGAGAGAACACTTGCTGTTCTTACATTGAACGTAGTTCAGTTCTTAGCACACACGGTGACTTATCCCTTCTTTAATATTCGATACATATTGATGTGTGTTGTGTCTCAGTATACATGAGCCATCTCTTAATAGAACACAATATCCTTTGAAGAGAAAGAGTCCTAAAACTATCTCTATACATCTAGTGCAGAGCTTGCCAATCCTCACTAAATGTCTGACAAGTTGAGCAAGTCACTACTCCAAGCACTGAAAGAGTAATAAGTATGAGTTGCCTCAAACTCTCAAATTCTGGGATTACAGGCATGCACTACTACCACATCCAGCACTCGGAGTAGTCTCAGGCCAGGAAGTCTCCTAACTCCTATTATATTGTTAGTGAATTGTTTTCATTTGTTATGTGCCCTGGTCAGGATTAGATCTAGGTGCACACAGTATCTAATCCTCATATAGTCCTGAGTATGAGTATCACTGTCTTCTTTTTATAGGTATATCTATAGACATTCAGAGAGATATTGCCTTGGGTTATCATCTAATACATTGCTGGGTTGAAATTGGAACCTGGGGATGTCTGACATCAAAATCTACCCACTCTTCCTCCACCTTCACCCCCAGTAAATCGTTTCTTCCTCCCATTTTTTTTTTCCAGACCCGTCCCTGGAAGGCATGTGTGGCACTGAGCATGCCCAGTTGGGGGAAGATGGGCAGCGGCCGCCGCGGTGCACTTCAACTACCTCATCTCAGTCTGAGCCTTCAGAGCAGCTTAGGCACCAAGGCAAGATCCTAGCATCCGATGACCCCAAAAAGAAGAGAGCTCAGAAGCCCTCTCATATGCGAAGAAACATACGGTGAGCTGTGTTCTGGGTAAGGAGAATTGGAGGGAGTAGACCAGAAATAGCAGAAAAACTAATTTGGGCAAGAATGTCCTCTTAGAGTTTCCGGTAGAGAAAAGTGTCCAACTATGAACCCTCATTAACAGTAAAGATGGCATATTACAGGCAAATGTGGCAACGTGCCTGTAATACCAGTAAGAGAACTGTGAGTTCTAGACCAGCATAGGTCACGTAAGGAGACACTGTCTCCAAACAACCACTACCACAAAAACCCAGTAATGAAGGTGAAGTTTGGACCCACTGTGTTGAACTGTACAGAATGTAGGGGCTTTGACCATTGAGAGGACTTGGGGGGCAGCTCATTGATGGTAGGATCATCTGAGTGGACTTTTCTTTCTTTATGTTTCCTGGGTCTCAAAACATGAAGTTTAAAACAGATCAATAAACAGACAGCAACAACATAAAACTCTCAGCAGAAGTGAGCTATTGTCTTCTTAGAATTCAAGTTCAGATGGTAGAGGACTGACCAAGAGTGAGGCTTCTTCCTTGACCTAAAAGAGAACCAAACATGAACTTTCCTAACTATCCGAATCTTCAACACCCTTCCTTCTGCCAAATAACAACTTGTTCTACTAAAGGAGATAAATAGCATCCCCCTGCCTTTGTTACAGTTTTTTGTTCTTCATTTGTTCGTTTGAGACAGGTTCTAACCCAGTAGCTCAGGCTGCCCTGACTGTGTAGCCTTAGCTTTGAACTTTTGGTAATCTTTGTACAGCAGCCTGTCAAGTGCTAGAATTACAAGTGTGAACCATCATGCCTGCTGTTTCCCCACAGTTTTCAAAACACATAATGGAAACTTGAAAGTATTACTCTAAGCTCAGGAAATAATGATACAGAACCCCCATTAACCCATTTGTCTGCCTAACAACTTTAAATTTTTGTGCGCGTGTATGTGTGTGCACTCATACCCATGTGTTGTGTGTTTATGGCACAGTGCATGCACTTGAATGTGTGGAGGCCACAGCAGGACATCAGAGGATTTTCCTCTATTGCTTTCCACCTTATTGCCTTGAGACAGGGTTTTTCACTGTATTGGAAGTTCATTTTGTCCAGAAGCTCTTGGGATTATCCTGTCAACACCCCCCCCCCTTCCAAAAGTAGAATTAAAAGCATCTTCAGCCATACCAGGTTTTTTACATGAGTGCTGAAAATTTGAACTCAAGTCTTTTTTGTTTGTTTGTTTGTCTTGTTTTTTGAGATAGGATTTCTCTGTGTAACAGCCCTGGCTGTCCAGGAACTCACTTTATAGACCAGGCTGACTCACAGAGATCCACCTGCCTCTGCCTCCTGAATGCTGGGATTAAAGACATGTGCCATCACTGCCTAGCCTTGAACTCAAGTCTTTATGCTCGCAGAGCAAGCTCTCCTAACTACTGGACTGTCTCTTCCTCCCCCAACAGCACGCGAGCATACACACACACACACACACACACACACACACACACACACACACACACACACACAGAGTCTTCTCTATGTAACCCTATTGTGGGCCAGATTGGCACCTCGCAGACATCTGCCTCCTGAGTGCTGGAATTAAAGGCATGTGCTACCATCGCTGGCACAACTTTATTTTTAATACTGGTTCAACTTTGTAAACCATACTATTTTATATTATCCTTGGTCTTTTATTTTTCATTTATCTGTGTGTGTACCTGTGTGTGAGGGTGTGTATGGAGGCCAGAGGAGGATGTTCAGTGTCTTCCTCTGTTGCTCTCTACGTTATACCCTTGAGACAGAGTCTCTCACTGAACCTGGAGGTCAATGTTTTTCAAGCAGCACAGGAGAAAAACCAGACAATTGTTGCCCAGCAAGCCCAAGGGTCCTGTCTTTGTCCTGCCCCAGCTTCCTGTATGGCGTGTGCCTTCTCTGCATATGGCCAGACCCTGCTGTTTGGTGGTGCTGGGGTCCTCACTTGGTCCTCACTGTGTTGGCTCAGCAAGTGCTCTTCCCCTTGAGACAGCTCCCCAGTCCTTTCCTCCTGGTCTTTGTATGCAGGGTCTGACTGGCAGGTGTCTGTGAGGAAGTCATATAACAAGTAACGATCAGTAGTCAGGACCATTTGCTTGAAGTGCCTCTGGCACCCACCCTGCCCACCCTCGTAGCAGGAATCTTAAAAGTTCTGATTAATAAAATCAAACCTGAGGTGAGTTATTGTGGTCAATGCTGGTAGATCAGAGAGACAGAACAAGCCACAGCTATCTCACCTTGCCAAATCCTCAGCTGGTCCTGTTTCCTCAGACTGGAAGCTTCTGTGTCCTCATCCCAATGGCTCTCAGCTGAACTGCTGTTCCAAAGCCTGAATGCTTAACCAGCCAAATGCTTCTAGTTTCTGGTTCTCACGCCTTATATACCTTTCTGCTTTCTACCACCGCTCCCTAGGATTAAAGGCTGGCTTTCTGGGATTAAAGGCGTGAGTCACCATGCCTGGCTGTTTCCAATGTGACTTTGAACTCAGAGATCCCAGATGGATTTCTGCCTCTGGAATGCTAGGATTAAAGGCGTGTGCTATCACTGCCTAACTAGTGGCTTTTCTGTTCTCTGACCCCAGATAAGTTTATTAAGGTACACAATATTTTGGGGAACACAATACCACCACACTCCCTCGTCTTTAGAAAGACCCTAACCTTATCCCTGTGTAAGTTGCATAGGTGAGGCTTTTCCTCCCTTTTCCCAGTTCTCTGATTTGAAGGGAAATCACAATGGTGATTTCAGCAATGGTGACTTCCTTCTTTAGTTTGCTGTTACATTGCCCAAATCTTAAGGTAAGCCAAGGGTTGTCTCCTTTGAATGTTTAGAAAGCTACTCCGGGAGGATCAGTTGGAGCCCGTTACCAAAGCAGCACAGCAGGAGGAGCTGGAGAGAAGAAAGCGTCTGGAGCAGCAGAGGAAAGAGTACGCAGCCCCGATTCCCACTGTCCCTTTGGAGTTCCTGCCTGGTAAGCACGCTTCGTGTTGGAAATGACCGAGTGTTCTAGGAGAGAAGGCCTCGCTTGCAGAGTGGCCAGACAGATCTGGGTTGTGGTCTCAGGAGTTCTGAAGACCTGTTGAGAGTACACAGTCAGAAGAGCTGTCATTTAGGAAGTGGAAATAGATTAAAATATACTTGAATAATTTTACGGAGGCTTCTTGTTTTCCCGATAGCTTTAGATTTTAGCATGCCAAGAGATGAGGATTAGTTTTCACATGGATAAATGGCACAGTGTGAAACCCAGCAGAGAAGGGAACTTGGAAAGAAGGCTGGGAATTTTTTTTTTTTTTTTCAAAGCTTTCCTCTGCTTCTAGTCTCAATGACCATTCCCCATTAGAGAAGCAAAGGAGGATGATCACTGGTGACCCATCACTCAGGAAAATATGTTGGAGCTAAATATGGGGCGTTTTATCTTTGCATGTGCATGCGCACATAGAGGCACATTTGTGAATCCTGGCACATGTGGAGCAGCCAGAGGACAACTTGGAAACCTTGGGTCTCTCCCTGTGTCGTGTGGGTACCTGCTGCACCACCTCAGCGGCCCTAAACGTGTTTCCTTCCGTCTTCCTTCTCTAGAGGAGATTGTTTTACGAGCGAGTGATGGTCCCCAACTCCCTCCTCGGGTCTTGGCTCAGGAAGTCATTTGTTTGGACAGCAGCAGTGGCAGTGAGGACGAAAAAAGTAGTCGAGATGGTAAGATCAGGCCAGAGGGCAGAGGGCATCCCGTCCACCTCCTTCTGGCCAGTGTTCATCTTGACATTTGCCTGCTGCCTCCCTCCCTCCCTCCCTCCCTCCCTCCCTCCCTCCCTCCCTCCCTCCCGTCTATGAGGAGTGTGAGACAGGTCTTACACTACAGGTCCTACACTGTACCCTGGCCTGGAACTCATAGTAATCCTCCTGTCTCTCAAGTACTGGGATTACGTGTCCCACCATACCTGATTGGGTATCCTTTCTAAAACTCGGTCTTATTCATTTGGCCCGGGCCTACCTTTTGTACACCTACCTGGGTCACCTTCACCTAACTTGTCCTGAGAGAGAGAAGCCGTAAAATTGTTTGTGAGTGGTAACACGTTTTCGCTCAGGCCCCTTCGCTCTGACAACCAGCGGTACCTGTTCCTGGGGTTTTGTTTCCTTTGTTCTGTCTCAGAGGTGATTGAACTGAGTTCTGGAGAGGAGGATGCTCTGCACATTGTGGACAGCAGTGAGTCTGTCAGCGAGGAGGACGAGGAAGAGGAGAAGGGTGGCACCCATGTGAACGATGCCTTAAACCAGCATGATGCTCTTGGGCGGGTCCTTGTCAACCTGAATCACCCTCCAGAGGAGGAGAATGTCTTCCTGGCCCCACAGTTGGCACGGGCTGTGAAACCTCATCAGGTACAGCCAGGCTTGAGCCGACTCTCTTTCTTGCTGCAAGTGTTGCTGCTGCTCTTGGTTATTAGTATTCGAGCCTGGAGAACAGTTGTTGGGTCCCAAGAGTAGCTGTTGGAAAGCTTTGATATTTGAAGATTCCTTTGAATAAGAATATGGGGGTGGGGGGCTGGAGAGGTGGCTCAGCGGTTAAGAGCACTGACTGCTCTTCCAGAGGTCCTGAGTTCAATTCCCAGCAACCACATGGTGGCCCACAACCATCTATAATGAGATCTGGTGCCCTCTTCTGGCCTATAATCATATGTGCAGATAGAGCACTGTATACATAATAAATAAATCTTTAAAAAAAAAAAAAAAAGAATATAGTGGGGAGAGAGAGAGATATGCCTCAGGTTTGCCCTGTCATGCAGAAATCACTGTAGGCACTGGAAGGATGGCTCAGCTGTTAAGAGCACACCCTACTCTAGCAGAGGACTCTGCTTTGGTTCCCAGCACTGACACAGTACTTCTGTAACTCCTGTTCTAAGGGATCTGATGCCTCTTGACATCCATGGGGTTCTGTATGCACATGGTGCACATATATGGACCCAGGCACACATACATAAAATGGGTGTAAATACTAAAAAAGTCACTTGGCCACCATCTTGCTTCTGTTGGATCAGCAAGAAGAAGCTTGGGAGGTATAGATTCAGAAGACATGTGAAAGTCAGACGTCAGGAAATTGAGAGCATTATAATTTGTATTGCTCTAGTGTCTGGAACTAGTACAAGTAAGTGAGAAATTGATTCAGTTTCAGGGCTTCCCACAGTAAGAACTATCGGGTTGCCTAGAGGAGGCACCCCCTCAAGCACAGAGTAGCCAGCTCTTGTCAGGAGTTTGATATTGAAGACTCATTAACTCATATGGGACATTGGACAAGGTCAATGCTATTTTGTGTATTCTTCCAGATGGCTGTCATCAGCCAAGGTGACAGAGAAACTCTGTAGACCAGTCAGGGTACAGGACAACTTCCATGTCTACTCAGAGCAGCCATTGTGCTGCTTTAGTGACCGTCCCAAGTGAGGAAAGCTGTATAGCCCTGGTCTCTGGTAGTGTTTCTGACATTTATCTGGTTTGTCTCTTGTCAGATTGGTGGGATCCGGTTCCTCTATGATAACCTAGTAGAGTCTTTAGAAAGGTTTAAGACCAGTAGTGGCTTTGGCTGTATACTGGCCCATAGCATGGGTCTGGGGAAAACTCTGCAAGTGATCTCCTTCATTGATGTCCTCTTCCGCCACACGCCAGCCAAAACAGTCCTTGCCATTGTGCCGGTAAGAGCTCTAACTCGCCCCTCTGAACATCTCTGGCTACTAAAATGCTTGTTGAGTTCAGCTCTGAGCTCATTCCTTAAAACTTGGGCGTGGGTGTGGGCGTGGGCGTGTGCATGTGCGTGTTGGGGGTGAAGGGGTCACTTTGTTTAGTGGGTAAAAGTGATGATGACCTGAGTTTAATTCTAAGGATCTACATAGTGGCAGGAGAGGATTGACTCCTGCAGGTTGCCCTCTGACCTCCTCATGTACATACACAAAAAAAGCCAACTCTTTGGGGCTTGTCGTAGGTTAATACTCTCCAGAATTGGCTGGCAGAGTTCAACATGTGGCTCCCAGCTCCTGAAGCCCTCCCAGCTGACAGCAAGCCAGAAGAAGTCCAGCCGCGGTTCTTCAAAGTTCATATCTTGAATGATGAGCACAAGTAGGTGGCCTACCCTGTTTCTCTGTCTCATTCCTTTTTAGACTTCGTGGTGTCTTCCCATGTCCTCCTCCTTCTTATTTTGTTTGTTTGTTTTTGAGACAGGGTTTCTCTGTGTAGTCCTGGCTGTCCTGGATCTTGCTCTGTAGACCAGGCTGGCCTTGAACTCACAGAGATCTGCCTGCCTCTGCCTATTGAGTGCTGGGATTAAAGGTATATGACACTATCTCCTGGCCCCACATTCTTTTTGATTCTTGATATTTCACTTTTCTGTTCTTGCTTACCTCCACACCCCCCCACCTCAAACACACACACACACACACACACACACACACACACACACACACACACACACACAAAGAGCTTTTCAGTAAAGTCAGAGTTATATAGCCTGGGAAGTTTGAACTTTCTTTGTTTTGTTCTAGAATGCTTTTCTGACATAAAGTATCTGCAGCCTAGTCACATTTTCTAGTGTTTATTGTAACATTCACCATGACACAATGAACTTCAGACTCTTTGAAGCACTGGTTGATAGTTGACCTTTCATAGTACAACTTCCAAAACTTTGAAAAGTACACACTTTGGTTTTGTTTTATATTTAAATAGAATTACTATTTCTATTTCTGAAGCTAACTTGATTTCCAGGAATCTAAAGTGACTTCTTTGTTTAAGCCAGCTATCCATGCTTTCCTTTCGTCTCCTTGGCACAGACGGTTTAAAAAGGCTGTTTTCTGTGATGTGGTCGTACCCATGAAAATGAGGAGGCTCCAAATGACCCAGCAAGTGGTTGGTCACCTGCTCTGCTCTCTTGGATTTCAGAACTATTGGTCAGCTGTAGTTAGTGCACCACTGAGAGGACTCGAGTGTGCCAGTGGAGTGCCTGCCAAGGGTCTCTGTCCTCCATTGCCTTTGCCTCTGTACTGTTTGCTTTTGTTTTCATCATGGAGCCTGGTCAGGTGACGTGTGCAGTGTTGCCCTTCTTCCCATGATTTGTGCTTACCACGGGAATTCCTTAAAATGTTCTCTCGAACGTTCCCGGCAATCGTAGGTACACACACACACATGGGCTTAGCATGTTCTTTTGCCTTCTGCCATTGAATTATTGATTCTCACTGTTTAGCCGCCATCATTGATCCAGCATAAATTAGTATTTCTGGGATACTAGGAAAGTCCTTGAGTAGCTAGTCCAACTTGTGCTTGCTGCAAATGAAATCTTTGGCATTAAAGCATTCCAAGTGTTAGTCAGTGCCGCTTTGATTAAAGAATTCTTCCTGAGTAGCAGCAGAAGCAGCAGTACATTCTTTCTGTTGACTTTTTTTGAAAACTGAAAGCCAACTTTATGGGACAGTTCATAGCTCACAGTCCTCTCTCCTCACTCCTACAGGACGGTGGCATCTCGTGCTAAAGTGACGGCTGATTGGGTGTCAGAGGGTGGCGTGCTGCTGATGGGCTATGAAATGTACAGACTGCTCACCCTGAAGAAGTCCTTTGCCACAGGTAGACCGAAGAAAACCAAGAAACGCTCTCACCCAGTCATTATTGATCTGGATGAAGAAGATCGACAGCAGGAGTTCCGGAGAGGTGGGTGGCTTATCCTGGAGACACTCCTCTGCTATGTCAGGGGCAAGAGTGGCCAAAAGTACCGGTTAGGTGTGAAGTGAATTGTTACTATAATCCAGGAAGCTGCTGGGACCACCTCCAGTGCCTTTCAGAAAGTGCTGTGTTTTCTGCAAGCCACACCTGGCCTCAGAGGACCCTCCCCTGTCTGTGTGTCTCTGTTTGACTTACAAGACAGCTGAGAAAGTAACCACTGCCATTACCACTTCATAGAGATGTTATAAGAAAGTACTAAGAGAACACAGATGGTTTATATTGTTCATATAAGGTCAGGACATGATGGTCTACATTTTTAAATCCCAAGACTTGAGAGGGAGCGCAGGCAGCTCTCTGAGTTGAGGCCATCCTTTCTACATAGTGAGTTCCAGACCAACCAGAACTACATAGAGACCCTGTCTCAAAACAAACAAACAAAAAACCCTCTAAAGCTAATATAAAAATGATGATGATGATGATGATGCTGATTTGGGCTGTTGAGATGTTTCAGTGGTTAAGAGCACTTGCTCTTCCAGAGGACCCAGGATGTTCCCAGCACCCATATGGTGGGTTCCAGGGGATCAGATGCCCTCTTCTGACCTCTATAGGCACCAAGTATGCACATGGTACACAGATAGGCATACATACAAACACTCACACATAAATAAAATGAATACACCTAGTAAAATTAAAACTTAAAAAATAATATTTTGCTAATTTGTTTGAGAATTTCATACAATGTATTTTGATCATATTTACCCTCCTTCAACTCTTCCCAGACCTGCCCTTTCCACCTTCATCTCCCTACCCATCAACTGAATTTTCTATCCTAGCAACTCAAATTCAGTTTATGTTGCTCTTGGGAGTAGGTGTGGTTGACCCTCCAGAGATGATATCATTAAAGAAAACCTACTCTCCCTGTCCCAGCAGCTACCAAATAGCTACCAATAGCTCCTCAGCTGGTGTTGGGATTCTCACCCAACTTTCCTCCTCTATGCTGGGGTTTTTGCCTGGCTTGAACTTGCTCAGGTTTTGTGCATGCATGCTGTCAAAATAACTGTTGAGTCCCTATGTCCAGCTGCCCTGTTGTGTCCAGAAAACACTGATTCTTTGAAGTTACCCACCACCTCTGCCTCTTAAAATCTTTCTACCCTCTCTTCCACAAAGATTTCTGGTGTGTCTGTGTGCTTGCGTGCGTGCGTGCGTGCGTGCGTGAGCACATGTGATGTGTACATTCTATTTATGGATGAGCACACTACAGTTTCTTATTCTCTGCATGTTGACCTGTTGTGGGTCTCCGTGTTAATTGCCCTCTATAAAGAGAAGCATCTCTGATGAGGATGAAAGATGTACTGAGCTATGGATTTCCATTCTATTTTTGTTGTTGTTGTTGTTGTTTTTGTTTTTTGTTTGTTTTGTTGTTGTTTTTCAAGACAGGGTTTCTCTGTGTAGCTTTGGTGCCTGTCCTGGATCTCGCTCTGTAGACCAGGTTGGCCTTGAACTCACAGAGATCTGCCTGGCTCTGCCTCCCAAGTGCTGGGATTAAAGGCATGCTCGACCTCCGCCTGGCCCATTCTATTTTTTTAAGGAGCCTTTGTCCATTGAAAATTTTAAGGATTTAGAAGCCATTTATTTTATAAGTCTTCATTCTGTGAGATTGTCTGTTCTAGGTTTGCTTCTGTGGTAGATAGAGCTGGAGTGAATATGCCATTTAGCAGTGACTGGTGAATAATTGTGAGAAGACTTTGTCCTTAACTAGCTCCTATCATCCAGCCTTCAGAAGGACCCAAAATGCTGGATGACAAGAGCCCACTGTGGTGTCTGAGTTATTTCCATGGATTTCATGCAGACATATTTTTAATCCTAGGCTCACAATTTGTGGTGACCTCTTCTCTGTTCTCCAATTGATTTAAGCCTTAAGATTGCAAGGACTTTTTACTTTTAGCTTGAAAAAGAAAAATTTAAAGTGAATACATAAAATAATGAAAAGATGGGGATAAGAAGATACACATGCCAGAGGCAGTGTCCGGGTTAGTTAGCATCACACTAACCACATAGGAGCTTGTCTAGCTGCTTCCCTTTTACCAATGGGGGCTGACTCTTGCTTCCCCGCTTCCTTCATGTCTTCTGTCTCTTCCAGGGTTCTCCCCTCCTTCTCATATTATTGAGTAAGAGCAGGCCCTCTCACCCTCTGACTCCGGATCCTCTTCCCTCCTTAGAGTTTGAGAAGGCCTTATGCCGCCCTGGTCCCGATGTGGTGATTTGTGACGAGGGACACCGCATCAAAAATTGCCAAGCCAGCACCTCACAGGCTCTGAAGAACATCCGTTCTCGTCGGCGGGTAGTGCTGACTGGGTACCCTCTACAGAACAACCTCATTGAGTACTGGTGCATGGTGGACTTTGTGCGCCCAGATTTCCTTGGTACTCGTCAGGAGTTCAGCAACATGTTTGAACGCCCTATCCTGAACGGGCAGTGTATTGACAGCACACCTCAGGATGTCCGCCTCATGCGCTACCGGAGCCATGTTTTGCATAGCCTCCTGGAGGGCTTTGTGCAGAGGTGAGTCCTAGTTTCCCCGAGTCTTTAGAGGGGTGGCGGGCATGCAAAGCGATGATGAGGGGGAAATGTTACCACTGGAGGGCCTTTCCTAGTGGAGCAGCAGTAAAACTGGATAACTACCAGATGGTGGATGTGCTGTCTCTGTTCTCTGAAAGCTTGGCCTGTAAGCACTTCACTCAAAAGTTATCGCTGAACATGGTGGCACATGTCTCCTAGTACTCAGGAGGATGAGGTAGGTGAGTTTGAGGCCAGCATGTGCTACATAGCAAACTCAAGTCAGTGTGACCTAAAGTCGCTAAAATTACCTCTTAACTTGTTTAAAAGAAAAAAAAAAATAAGAACGAGTCAGCATTCTGCTGACTTTGATAAAAGAATAAATATGATTTTAGGATATTGCTTTACCAGTTTCAGCATCCTAGTTGATGTAGTGTAGGCTAGCCTAAAACAGTTCTTCAGTTCCTCCTGTAGGATGACAGATGTGGAAAAAGGTCAGAGAGGCATCCCTGAATTGGGGCATGAACCTAGAGTTCCTTTGGCCTTAATACTCAGTTAGTGATGACTTGGGACAGGTTACTTTGTCTGAACCGCCCTGCTCTAACAGAAGGATGCATTGCACGTTGAGAGGTTTCTAGAAGATGGTGCGGCAAGAGTGAAGGCCTGTTTGTATCCTGTCCTGACCCATCTTGGCCACAGTTCCTGGCTGCTGCTAATCTCTGTGCCTCTGTAGGAGAGGCCATACTGTGTTGAAGATTCACCTCCCTGCCAAAGAAGAGAATGTGATCCTGGTGCGGCTTTCTCAGATCCAGCGAGATTTGTACACACAATTCATGGACCGTTTCCGGGACTGTGGTAGCAGTGGCTGGTTGGGGCTGAATCCTCTGAAGGCTTTCTGTGTGTGCTGCAAGGTGAGTGGGGGCCTCCGGGAAGACGGGTCAGAGCTAAGGGTACACGTAATTCCCACTAGGGTGTTCCTCCTGGTGGGAGTCCTTGGTGAAGGAAGAAGGAAGTGAGAAGGGCTGCCTCTGTTCACACCCCTGGAGCATCCTTTGGGGCCTCCCAGGGAGACATGCTGATTGTGTGCTGCAAAACTTGTGCGGTGCTGCTCGTTTAGTGTGTCCAGTGCTTCCTTTCGGAGCACGGCTGCTGCATGGTTGGTGGTGCCGAACTCCACAGGCCATCCTTTCTTACTGCCTCTTTCTCTTGGAAAAGAATGGTGATGGATGACTATTGTGGGATGGAGGGTTTTTTGACTGTTATGTGACTGAGGCTGGTCCTGGTGGCCTAAGCCCATAATGCTACATTCAGGAGGTTGAAGTAGGAGCATAGTGATTTGGGACAGCTTGAGCTACACAGGGAGACACTGCCTCCAAAAATAGAACATAAGAGGAGCTATACAAAGTGCCTTTGACTGCTCTGTGTTTAATAGATTGAGATCTTTCTCATCCCTGTAGTGATCCTATTTCTTTGACTTAGTGTCTCTGATTATATTCTTGGCAAATCTGTTAGGCATTGTTTCTGATTCCCCTTACTTTAGTGAGTCTGCTGAAAATACATCTCTGGGGTCAGGTGGTGTGTCTTCAGTCATATTTAGAGTCTCATTATATAGTCCAGGTTGTCTTGGAACTCACATCCTCCTGCCTCAGCCTCCTGAATGTGGGGACTGCTGGTATGTGCCACCATACCTGGCAATGGATAGGATTTCAAACTGTCTCTCTTGTCTTTTGAAAGAGGGTCTTGCTGTGTTGTCTTGATTGGCCTTAAGCTCTTGGCTTCCGCCTTCCCTGGGTGTGGGTTATAAGCGAGTGTCTTGACACACGGCCCTCAGAATGCTGCATTGGCAGCTCTGCCCCATGAGAGCCAAGAGACAGAAGTGGAAGGGCCCCTGTGACGGTGCTCATGGTTATGGCGGCCTTCCTTCTGTCTCCTTTGCCAGGGATTCTCAACATTTCCTAGGAATTGTTCCTGAAATCACATTGATTGGTCATCTATTAGTCAGATAATCTGTTTTTCATAGGGAGGGATTAATTTTGTTTTAAAAGTAGCTGAATGTAGCCATATAAAAAAAACAAAACATTCTTTCCCTGCTTGAGTTAAGAATGAAATGCTCATGACACAGACTTTTCCATTACACACCAAACACACTGGCATTTCCCATTCATGTGTCATGGTCATCAGAGCCAGCAGTGAAATTGCAAGTTCTTTGACTCTGAAGGATTTGGGGGTACATTAATTTTGAGTATGCAATGTGAGCTGTAGCAGCTGTTTGTTTGAACATGTTTCCATACTCCTCAGGACACCCTTGGAATGTTCTTTGGTCTATACTTTTCCTTTGTTTAACTTCAGATCTGGAACCATCCTGATGTTCTGTATGAAGCCCTTCAGAAGGAAAACCTAGCCAATGAGCAGGACCTAGATGTGGAAGAGCTTGGCTCAGCAGGGACCAGTGCCCGTTGCCCATCACAGGGCACAAAAGTCAAGGGAGAAGATAGCACCTTGGCTTCCTCAATGGGAGAAGCAACCAATAGCAAGTTCCTCCAGGGAGTTGGCTTTAACCCTTTCCAGGAGCGAGGCAATAACATAGTTACGTATGAATGGGTGAGTCAAGCTGTAACCATCAACGCCTTCTGAGGAGGGGCCTTCTGAGGAGGGGCGGTGCTGACAGCCTGGGGAAAGGATGGTGTGCACAGGGCACTGAACTCACTGCTGGGCCTGAGCAAGAATGCTGAAGGCGGTCAGCGGGCCACGCCTAGAGGAGGGGATTTTGTTTCTACCATCCAGCCTTGGACCTGCTCCAATCTTCTCTTTTGCAGGCCAAGGATCTCCTGACTAATTACCAGACTGGAGTCTTGGAAAATTCTCCCAAGATGGTACTTCTTTTCCACCTGATTGAAGAAAGTGTGAAGCTTGGGGACAAGATCCTTGTGTTTAGGTAAGAAGAGAGATTCCCAGTTGAGGCTTGGTGTCTGTAGGAAGGATGAATGCAGCACCTCTGCAGTGAGACCATCTAACTTCATACCCACACCTGGCCTTTCCCAGTGCTCTGTGACCAGGCACTTGGAGGTAGGGCTTTCTGGCATCCCAATGCCCAAACCAGGTTTTTTTTTGTTAACATTGGAGATCATATCCTCGATATCCTAGTCCTTCAGACTGTGGCCCAGACCAAACTGGACTAGTTTTTATTTTTTTTTTTTAACATTTATTTGTGTATTTGCTTTATTTATTTATGTTTAAATTTTTCTTTTTTAAAAGATTTATTTGTTTGTTTGTTTATTATGTGGTGTTCTGCCTGCATGTATCCCTGCAGGCCAGAAGAGGGCACCAGATCTCATTATAGATGGTTGTGAGCCACCATGTGGTTGCTGGGAATTGAACTCAGGACCTCTGGACCTCTGGAAGACCAGTCAGTGCTCTTAACCACTGAGCCATCTCTCCAGCCCTAAATTTTTCATTTACCTTAAATTTGTGATGCTAGGAGTTGCACCTAGGACCTCATGCATACCAGGCAAGCACTCTAGCATTGAGATTCGGCGTGGCAGCAAGTGCCTTTATGTGCTCAGCTGTCTTGTCCCTCTCTTTAGGTTTTTGAGACAGGGCTCATACAGCCAGGCCGGTTTGAGTGCCTGAGTCTTTGCCGAGTGGTGGGATTATAGGTGCGTGCCACCACCCCTCGCATTCCTTCTAAAAATCTGAGACAGAGTCTTACTAAGTTCCCTGGGCTGGTCTTGAATTTACTCTGAAGCCTAGGCTGGCCTTGAATTGTGTTACTCTTGCTTCAGCCTCCCATGAAGATTACCAAGCCTGACTAGTTTTTACACTTCAGTCTATAAGAAAAAATACAAAGACTAAAGAGTACTTTGGTTAGTCGGATGTGGTGGCTTTTAATCCCTGCACCTGGGAGACAGAGGCATGTGAATCTCTGTGATTTCCAGGACAACCAGGGCTATGTAGAGAAACCCTGTCTCAAACAAAACAAATCAAAGAACAAACAAGGGAAAAGACTGTATGTGTCTACAAACCTAAAATGTTTGCTGATTTGCCCTCTATAGAGCACATTTGCTGATCCTTCTCTCCCTTCCCCCTCTTTTTTAAAATAAGGTTTTGCATATAAGGCCAAGTAAGTGGCATGATTTATGCCATGGTCACACTCTAGGTTTGGCTGGGGCTTTGAGTCTCACCAAGACCTGACTATATACAAGGAAACAGGCATGAAGTGGATTGTTTCTGACCACATTGTGCCCCAAGGACCTGGTTTGGGAGCCTCAGGTGAGGGCTTCCACCTGTGACAGTCAGTTTCAGACTTGTTCCCTGATTTTCCATACTGCTTTTCAAGAACCCAGCTCTCTGAATGTTTTAAAAACAGTCAAATGTATCCATCGCCATAGTCAGATGCTTAAGATTGGCTATGGCCCAGTTAGACTCATTTGTATCTCGTGTAGTGTTGGATTGCACTACCAAATAGTAGTAACTGAGCATTCAGTTAAACCCCAGAGTTTTCAATGGAGAGATTAAGGAATCAGAGAAACGGTCTTTTGTTTGTTTGTTTGATTGCTTGGTTGTTTTTCTGTTTTATTTCTATGGGTTGGTGGTAATAAGTATATGGATAACGGCTCCCATTATGACTGAGGGAGGATATCCTTGGTTGTTCTTGGTGAAGTTTCATCTTACAGGGAGTAGGTTGGGGGAACTCCATTTGAAGGTTGCACATGAGTGGAAGAGCAAGGGTCCTTGAGGTTTGGGAGCCATCTGAATGACTTTTTCCCTTGCAGCCAGAGTCTGTCTACCTTGGCTCTCATCGAGGAGTTCCTAGGGAAACGAGACGTGCCCTGTCTACCTGGGGCCGAGGGGCAGGGAGCCCAGAAGTGGGTTCGAAATGTCAGCTACTTCCGTGAGTTTATTGCTTCATTGTTTCTGGAGTCTTAGCAAGATCTATTTAAGGGCTTCCTCTTTCTCTCTCTCTCTTTTTCTCTTTTCCAACTCCATTCTTCTTCAAGTCTATAGAAATACGTGATTAGCCAAGAAATAGGGAGTTGCTGAGGGGTTGCTTTTGAGAAAGAACCACTGCTAGAGCTGGAGAGATGGCTCCCGTGCTAGGATTAAAGACACATGTGACCTTGCTGGCTCAAAGCTGGCTCTAAAGAGGACAGTCACTGTGTAGGGGTGGCTGGAGGAGCCTTAGGTAGAAGATGGGAGGAATTCGGAAGTTTAGAACCACTATGGCCTAATGACTGTCCAAGTCAGAGTGAGCATGAACCTAGATCATACTTTCTCTATAGGGGAGCTAAATACTCCCAAGGGGATGACAAGTTTGGGAGTGTGTATGTGGGGGGATGTGTAATTTATAGGTCCATGTAATCATGTCTACATTCTATCTATAATATTAATATTTCATGGAAGACATGGTGTGATTGAGAAAAGGTGTCTAAAAGTGAATGGTAATAAAAAAATAAAAGTTGAGAAATGTTGGCCCTACCCTGTTGATATTTGGTCTAGACTTTGGCTATACGTGTCTAACGTGTGTTGTAGGATATTCAGTAATAGCTGTATTTTTTTCCAACTTGATGTCACTACCCTCTTCAATTTTGAGAACTAAAAATGCCTCCAGTCATTGCCAGATTGTTCCCTGGGGGTAGGAGAGTGGAGAAATAACCCTTTGAGAACCGCTGGCCTAAAAAAATGATTTGGAGAAATGGAGATTCAGAGCTTGTGTTTTCTATAGGATTGTCCAATGAGACAGTGGCGAGCTGTGCTTCAGTATTACAAAACTCAGGGTAGAAAGTAAGTTGGGGTCCTGATTGAAAACAACTCTAACAGCAGTAATTCAGTTCCCTGTCTGGTATCTCTATCCTTGACTTGTTCTTTCCCCAATACTTACGCTGCTGAATAAGTGAAGGTGATAATTTCTTCCACGTGTGAACTTTGATCTTTTTGTTCTTAATGACACTGCTTCAAGTCTTTTTCTTTTTTAAAGACAGAGTCTCACTACGTAGCCATGGTTGGCCTGGGACTCACTATGTAGACTAGGTCAGCTTTGAACTCTTAGGGGTCATTCTGCCTTTGTTTCCCAAGTGCTGGGATAAACATTGTGCATCACCACACCTTACCCTTTGGGGTCTTCTTTTAAAATAGCAAGTTCTTAACATCAAGAGCTTTATTTAAAAAAAAAAAAAAGAAAGAAAAGAAAAGCAACAGTGTCCTGCTGGGCCTGGTGGCCCACAGCCATAAACCCAGCGTTTAGTGGCTGGGGTAAGATGATGTGAGGTGAGAGCTAGCCTGGACTCTACAGTGACACTGTTTAAAAAACCAAAACCGTCTCAGGGAGGAGGAGTGATGGAAGAACATGGTCTGTATTAAAACACAGAATCCTTGGTGCTCCTTTACCTCACTAGGAGTCCCAAAAGAAGCCGAGTGGGCATTTTGAGTCAGTCTTTTCTAAGTTCCATGGGTGAGTCAAAGGCACTCTTTAGTCTAGAAACCCTAGCCTTAGAATGCACTAGAGGAGAAAAATGTGTTTTATAGATTTCCCCCCCCCCTCCCCAAGACAGGGTTTCTCTGTGTAGATCAGGATGGCCCCAAACTCAGAGAGGTCTATCTGCTTCTGCCTCCCAAATGCTGGGATTAAAGGCATGCACCACCACTGCCTGACTGGATTTTATAGTTTTATGTTACATGTAAGAGTTACTTGAGTCTACTTTTACAGTGCTGATGTCCAGGCTCCATCTTAGACCCATGTTTTGCCCAGTGGGTAGACGTTTTGTTTTGTTTTAAAAACGTTTGGAGGGTTGGAGAGATGGCTCAGTGGTTAAGAGCTCATACTGCTTGCTCTTGCAGAAGACCAGAATTTAGATCCTAGTGTCTATGTTAAGTAGGTCACAAATACCTATAGCTCCAGTTCCTAGGGAATCGGATGCATGTGGCCTGTGCATGCACCTGCACTCATATGTATATACCTACACACAGACATAGTAACATATACAATTGAAAATTAAATAAATGTTCTTTTAAAAGCCCACATATTTTTGCAGTGACTTTGCTGAGTTCCTCTGCCCTTATCTATTCACTTGGGTTTGTTTTTCTTTCTTCCTAGGGCTAGATGGTAGCACCCCTGCCTTCGAGAGAGAGCGGCTCATTAATCAGTTCAATGATCCCAGCAACCTCACCACCTGGTTGTTCCTTCTTTCCACAAGGTGAGTGGAGTCTGTCAGGGGGTCTTCCTGCAATTTGCCACCTGGGCAGGTACCGCAGAGTTTCATCTAAATCAGAGAAGAGCTCTGCTCAGGTTTCTAATTTGTTTTTTGAGGTCAGAAAGGCGATCCCGGGAAAAGTTGTTATGAAGGTAGTCATCATAGTGTCATAAAGCTCTTTGAGACCTTCATTAATAATTGTCATAATTAGATTTTCTCTCAGGGGTGCTTTATGGCAAGGAGTGCTTTGTTACATTAGATGATGTGATATCAATGTAAGTAAAAATGCTTTAGAAAGTGAAAAGTGCCCAATCTCAGCAATCAGGAGGTAGGAGGATTTTGAGTTTCAAGCCAGCCTGAGTTCTATCACTGAGTACTGCCTCAAAACACAAGAACAAACCAATACGAAAAACAAATTGAAAATGTAGTATAACTGTAAAAGGCTGATGTTTTCTGTCTCATGACAAGTACTTTAAAGGCTCTCTTGCTTTCTACCAACAGTGTTCAACAGTGTATGGGTTCTTTTTCGTTTGTTTGTCTGAAATGAGGTCTCATGTAGCCCATGCTGGTCCTTGGCTCCTGATCTTTCTGCCTGTACTGCTCATAAACTGGGATTGTAGGCTTGTGCCACCATTCCCAGGAGATAGGAGTCTTTCATCCCCCTTAGGTATTAAAGTAAAAACACTGGGAACATTTTATGTACAGACATTTCTACTCACTAAGGGACAGCACTCTGGAGCTATATGTAGGGGTTTACCTTTTCCAGGGGTATGGAGAGCTATAGACACTGTTATATTGGACTTCAGGGCACACTTTCAGTGTTTGAGGAGTAAGCATCGTGTTTATCAGGACAACAAAATGCTTGAGACAAAGAGTGGTGTTGGGGTAGGAGTCACAGAGGGCAGAGCTTACTAGAAAACCATCTAAGACTAAGAGCTCTATGGTTGTTGCTTGTGTCTTCAAGGGCCGGATGCTTGGGTGTGAATCTGATTGGTGCCAACCGAGTGGTGGTCTTTGATGCTTCCTGGAACCCTTGCCATGATGCCCAGGCAGTTTGCCGGGTGTACCGCTATGGCCAGAAAAAGCCCTGTCACATCTATCGCCTTGTGGCTGATTATACTCTTGAGAAGAAGATCTATGACCGGCAGATTTCCAAGCAGGGCATGTCAGGTATACCATCTTCCAGGCTATTCCAGATCTACTTCTGTGCCAACTGCCGTCCCGTACGGGGTCAAGGGAGTGAAGGGAGGAGCCGGGCATGGGGACACAGACAGGCTTTGAATCAGAATGCTGGAAGTTTCTCCCGTATCGTTCTAATTCAGATCATTAAAGGAGATTGGCCTCATATTGTGGAAAGTAAGTTTAATAAGAGGAGTTAGTAGTTTTCTATGCTCTTTCCGTTTCATCAGGGCCCTTGGCCTGTCCTTTGACTTTTGTGTGGAAGACTTTTCCTTATTGTCAGTCAGGCCACTTTCTCCCTGCTGACCTATGCAGTTCTGTTTTCAGTCTTCTCTGGTGTGTGCTGACTTTGTTCTTATCTTTTTCCTCTAGACCGGGTAGTGGATGATCTCAACCCAATGCTGAACTTTACCCGGAAGGAAGTGGAAAACCTGCTGCACTTTGTTGAGAAGGAGCCAGCTCCCCAAACATCTTTGGATATAAAGGGGATCAAGGAGTCAGTCTTGCAGCTTGCCTGTCTGAAGTACCCTCACCTTATCACCAAGGTAAATACCTGATGAACAGGACAGCCTTGGTATGGCAGACTCCGTCAGTGAAGGCTTGTGTGGCAAACCTGCTTCCTTCTGAAGTGGAGCATGCACATGCATGGGGCTGAAGTGATCTTTTGCTGACCCCACTACCTCCACCCCTTGTCTGGTCTTTGGAGTGTTGAGCTTAGTCAGCCCTGTCCAACAATCTGACCACTGAATCTCCCTAACAGAAGGAGGAAGTAAGTTCTGAATGCAGTTGAATTCTGTGAACTCTCTATTCTTTTGGTAGGGAATATAAACTTAGGCATTTGAAACTGATACTAGTTGTGAACTCTATTGTTTATTTTTAAGATTTATTTTTACTTTTAGTTGTGTGTCTTTGTGGGTATGTACATGTGAGTGCAGGTACCTGTGTAGCCCAGAGGTGTTGGATCCTCCCGTAGCTGGAGTTACAGGAAGCTGTGAGCTACCCAACATGGGTGCTGGAAACTAAACTTGGGTCCTCTGCAAGACTAGTATATGCTCTTAACTCTTAACCACAGAGTCATTTCTCCAGCCCCTTTTTAATTTTTAAAAAGAGCGTGCGTGCGTGCGTGCGTGCGTGCGTGCGTGCGTATACAAATGTGTGAACTCGTGCATCCACCATGGCATGCATGTGGAGATAAGAGTCAATTTTCTCTTTCTCCCTGTATGTGTATTCTGGGAATTGAACTCAGGTCACTAGGGTACAGCTCACTAGCCCATGAACTACACTCTTGACAGAACCTGCTTGCCTATAAGCAGACTTTTTGCCAGTGTTGGAAACAACCAACCTCGTCTTGGTTCCATATAAGACTCACTGTACATCAGTTGTATTTGCACAAAGACTAGTAATTAAACCCAAATGTCCTGTCTCCAGGAGCCTTTTGAGCATGAGTCATTGCTCCTCAACCGAAAGGATCACAAGCTGACCAAAGCTGAGAAGAAAGCAGCAAAGAAAAGCTACGAGGAGGACAAGCGTACATCAGTACCCTATACTCGCCCATCGTATGCGCAGTATTACCCTGCCAGTGACCAGAGCCTGACCAGCATCCCTGCCTTCAGTCAGAGGAACTGGTGAGTTGCTGAAGGAGGAGAGTCCGGCTGGTCTAGAATCACATTCCTTTCATCCGGTTCCTGTTCAACCAAAGGGAGAGTGTACAGCCTGCTCTTTGGCTGCTCTAGGGTCAGGTGTCATAGCAGCTCAGCAGCACACGTGTTCTGAATGGTTCTAGTTTTGATGACCTTGGCTGGAGAAATGAGCTGCTGATTTTGCCACTCAGCAGAGCCCTTCTGGTAGAATGGTATAAAATGGTGGTTTTATGGGGCAAACTTGAAGTCACATGGGAATGTATATACCAACCAAAGAGGGCATCTTCTTCGTGCATCAAGACCAAAGATACAGAACTCAGGAAGCTTATTGACAGATAGGGTTGATGAGATGTTCAGCAGAGAGAGTACTCTGTATGCAAGCCTGAGGACCTGAGTTCAATCCCTGGAACCTACATGTAAGTGGAAGGAGAAAACTGACTCTATATAGAACTGTCCTCTGAATTCCACACTCATGCCTTGGCAAGCATGCACAACAATAATTTTTTTCCTTCATTATTTATTGAAAAATTACTATGTGCAAAGCATTCACACATGGCCTGGCAGAGTGCATTTAAGTACAAAGAATCAATAGAGCCATTCCAAATCAAGTGTAGGAAAAGGCACACACAGATGTCTTGAGGTAGGAAATGCCAACAAGTATAAAAAGTTTTTAAAAGCTTAGCAAGAGGAAGTTAAATCTGCTATCAGAAAACCAAATGTGGTGGTGCATGCCTGTAATCTCAGCACTCAGAATGTAGGGGCAGGAGGAGAAATTTAAGGTTATCCATGGTGAGTTTGAGGCCAATCAGGAGTATATAAGTGGGGGTAGTGGGAAGAAGAGACTGGGGGGTAGCGGGATGGGGGGTGGGAGCTGGGGAGACAGGACAGACATAAATGCAGAGAGAGAGAGACAGAGAGAGAGAGAATATCTTGATCTTGAATCAGGAGTAATAACTTTGTCATGTACCATCTAGTTGAAAGGTGAGCCAAGAAGAACACACCACTGACCATGGGTGATATTTTGTTAGAAAGAGATGCACAGCCAGATCTCTCTCTCTGGCTCTAGTACTGTCATAGAAGTCTGGCTTTTGCAGGGGCTTTGGTTGCTCTTGCATTTGTACGGTGGTCATAACTAGAGAGACACAGTGGAGACTGACCTAGATAGGAGCAGAAGGAGCATCATGAAGTAGCTTGGAGTAGAGAGGGGCATCTGTGTAACTTACTGAGGTTCGGTTTATGTGTGAGAGAATCAGAGAGTGTGAAATGCTGCCAGAAGTTGGGATTGATGATCATCTGAGCATGTGGCATCACATAGGTGAGTCAGGATCAATTCTGCCCTTTGGATTTCAACTTCAATGGTATCAAGAGCTTGCTCTTCCTTTTTATATTTTTGTAGCATCTAATCTTCCCTTTCGATCTAGTTCCTGATGTAGATTTCTAGAGAAGCAGATGGTACCTTCTATCTCTGAAAGGCATTACTCCACTAACATCTGACTGCTTATCTCTGGAACTGACCTTCTTTCTCTGCTGTGGTATCTCAGTCGTGCCTCTAGGCTTCTTTAGAATTGACTAGACTCTGCGTGTTCTTCCAATGCTTCTCTCAGCAGCAGCTAAGGGTGAAGGGCATACAGTAGCTCAGTGGCTGTTCTGTCCAGCTCTGTAAATGTGCTTGTTTGTTTTTCCTGCAGGCAGCCAACACTGAAGGGTGATGAAAAGCCTGTGGCCAGTGTTCGTCCTGTACAGTCCACCCCCATCCCCATGATGCCCCGGCATGTCCCCCTCAGTGGCAGTGTAAGCGCTGCCTCCAGCACAAATCCATCCATGAACTTCCCCATCAACTACTTGCAGCGGGCAGGAGTCCTTGTGCAGAAAGTGGTCACCACAACAGGTTGGGAATTCCTGCTTTCTTTTCTGATTTTTTTTTTTTTTTTTTTTGGTTTTTCGAGACAGGGTTTCTCTGTGTAGTTTTGGAGCCTGTCCTGGATCTCGCTCTGTAGACCAGGCTGGCCTTGAACTCACAGAGATCCGCCTGGCTCTGCCTACTGAGTGCTGGGATTAAAGGCGTGTGCCCCCACCACCTGGCCTGGGGATATTTATTCTGACTATGTATGTATGTATGTATGTATGTATGTATGTATGTATGTATGTATGTAGCTGTCTGTCTGTCTGTCTACCTACCTACCTATCTTATCTTATCTATCTATCTCTTTAAATTAGCCCTTCCTCATTTATTTATTTATTTATTTATTTATTTATTTATTTATTTATTTATTTATTTATTTATTTATTTATGTGTATGGGTATTTTGCCTGCATGTATGTGAATGCACCCCATGTGTACCTAGTGCCTGCAGAGGTCAGAAGAGTATGCTGGATCCCCTGGAACTGAGATGACAGTGTGAGCTGCTGTGTGGGTGCTAGGAACCAAATCTGGGTCCTCTGCAATAGCAGCAGGTGCTCATAACCATTTATTTTGTGTTCATGTGTATGCCACAGTGCTCATGTGGGCCCTGGGATCAAACACAGGTGGTCAGGTTTGACAACAGAGCACTTTTTTCGCTGAACTATCTATCTCACTGGCCCAGTGTTCTTTTGTAATTTGATGTTCATCCAGTAAGTGTCTGTTAAACACCCTTTGTATAGACCTGACCATATTAGGCACTGTAGGTAAATATGAAGGTTCCCTGATCTTGAAGAATTTGCATTCTGGTGAAATATCGTAATATAATATATGGCTTGGGTTTTTGTGGTTATTGCTTTATTGTTTTAAAATGGTGGTAAGTGGAATTCTATGAATACCACAGGGACTCTGGAAACGTTACTGGAATATCAGTTTGGGTTTCAAAGGTTTTCAGAGATATGAATGTGCTGAGCCTGCCTCAACGCAGGGTCAGCAGGGTATAAAAGGGGCAGCCTACCGAGTTAGGAGACCTGAACCCTTAGGATGCTCCTTTTCTGTGTCAGGCTGCTGTAGATTGGGCATGCTGGGCCAGGGAGCAATGGAGGGAGGTGGGTGTTTCAGCCAACTCCGATATTAGTTCTGAGATTCAGAGTGACTGGGGGGAATGATTTTCCTCTTCACTTACTATTTACTCTTCACTTACTAGAAGTATCCGTGCTATACACATTTTGATGAAAGCAATATATGACATTTATTAACAATTGTGAAATAAACTGAACAAAATCTCTGTTAATCTTATTTCTCAATGCAATCTTGAAATACTCTTTTCCAGTTGTGGGATAATGCCAGCAAGAAAGATCAGAGCACTTTTGGAACCTAAAATGATGTGGAACAAATTCAAATAGTTCAGAGTGGAGAAAAATAGAAACAACTGTTCAAATGAAATTTTTTCCTAAACTAAGAACCCTATGAATTTTTAATTAAAGCAAAGAAAGTTGATCAGAAGCATGGCCGGCTGTCTAAGCCGCTTTGGTTTTCATAGCAGTCTCTGATGAGACGATTGTGAAGGCTCTTCTTGTTTAACCTTCTCTGATTAGCTCTATAGAAAGACTGTGGGACACTAGTTAGGACCTGGGATGGATGTGAGACTTTGTTTCCTTCTTTTCTCCAGTTAAGCCCCATGTCATCTAAATGCAAGGTCTGTTTTTCACTAGATATTGTTATTCCTGGACTCAACAGCTCCACAGATGTTCAGGCAAGAATCAATGCTGGTGAGAGCATCCATATCATACGGGGGACGAAAGGTAAGAGCCTAGCCAAGGGCCTTTGTTTGAGAGTGCTAAGCTGAGAATCAGAATAAATACTTAGGGTTTAATCTAGAGAGTTCATAGGAACCATCCCCTAAGAGCTTCACACTTGGGAGAATAGTGAGAACGTGGCATTTCTATGTACTGACATTAAACGAGGACATCGGTCAGTGGCGTTAAAGAAGGGAATTGGGGTATGTGCTGTTATTTACAATGTCTTTGAGCCAGGGTGATGGTCCCAAGCTGGGAAATATATACTGAACATAAATTAGTGCAGATGTATTGCACAACAGAATTTTTAGTGTGGTAATTTTACATAGCCCAATATTTTGCTAGGCGTAGTGGTGCACGCCTTTAGTCCCAGTACTTGGCTGGCAGAGAAAGGCAGATCTCTGTGAGTTTGAGGCCAGCCTGGTCTATGTAGTAAATTCAAGGACAGCCAGAGCTTATTGAGATCCTATGTCAACAAAATAAACCAACAATTAAAAACCAATAAATAAATAAATAGCCCAACATGTTTCTGGCATTCTTAAGAAGATGATGTCACTGAAATGAAAAACATGGGCTTCCTAGTGTAAGGACACAAACAACTGAGCTTGTTTCCATAGTTGTCCTTCTCTCGTGCATGTGTTGCATGCATCCCCACACACACCCAGCTCCCGTAGTCTGTCACTGAGTGCCATCCCTGTATGAGGCTGCTTGAGGCTTTATGTTTGGGAGGATTTTGCTCTAGTCTCCATTGGATCAAGGGGGAAAGGACCACAGAGTACAGACACAGAAAGCTCTCCCCAGCCTGGCAGGGATGGTGTGTGCCTTTAATCACAGCACTCAGGAGGCACAGGCACGTGGATCTCTGTGAGTCCAGCCTGGTCTACAGAGTGAGTTCTAAGACAGCCAACACTACAAAGAGAAACCCTGTCTTGAAAAGCCAAAGAGGGGGAGGTGGGGGTCTCTTCTTAGTATGGAACCGAGCCTTTTAACTGTGCTCTCCTTAGAGCAAGGATCAGCAGACTGAACTGTGTGTCATGTCTAGCCTGCTTCTAGTACTATACCAGAAGTCTATTGTATATTTTACTTTTTCCTTTTCTCCCCGCCCCCTGCCCCCCTTTGGCTTTTCAAAACAGGGTTTCTCTTTGTAGCATTGGCTCTCTTAGAATTTGCTCTGTAGACCAGGCTGGACTCACAGAGATCTGCGTGCCTCTGCCTCCTGAGTGCTGTGATTAAAGGCACACACCATCACTGTCTGGCTGTAATTTACATTTTTAATTAGTGGAAAACTGAAGAAAATCAAGGAAAAAATCAAGAATAATAGTTTATGACATGGAAACTATATGAAATTCACATTTTCTTTTCCAAAATAACTTTATTTGAAGTGATATGATAATACAGGTTAAAAAAGAGAAGTAAGGCCTGTGAGATGACGGAGCAGGTAAAAACACTCACCACCAAGCCTGGTGACCTGAGTGTCATTCCTGGGTCCCTCTTGACTTCCACAAATTGTTCTCTGACCTTTACATTTGCACCCTGGCACACACCTGCATACACACAATAAATAAATGTAATTATAAGATTGTTTTAATTTTTTATTTTTATTTATTTATTTATTTTAAGATTTATTTATTTATTATGTATACAGCATGTATGACTGCAGGCCAGAAGAGGGCGCCAGATCTCATTACAGATGGTTGTGAGCCACCATGTGGTTGCTGGGAACTGAACTCAGGACCTCTGGAAGAGCAGTCAGTGCTCTTAACCTCTGAGCCATCTCTCCAGCCCCGTTTTAATTTTTTAAAAAATTTTATTTTATTTGTGTGGGTGCTTTGCCTGCGTTTATGTCTGTATGTCACATGTGTGCCTGGTGCCAGCGAGACCAGAAGAGAGTATCAGATCTCCTGGAACTGGAGAAAAGCAAGGCAGGTTAGTGCCTTGTAGGAATAGACTACAGGTCTTGAATTAACCCAACCAAGCAATAGAGGATACTGAAGCATAAGGGTCCATTTTCCAGACCAGAAAGAGGATCTGGGCCAGAGTGCCCGAGAACACAGAGCTTGTCATAGGTCCTGTTGACTTCCATTGTTTTGGTACTTTCTGGAGTATTCTCCAGAGATTAAGCTCTAGGAGACAGCCCCTTTCTGTCTTAAGTTTACAAGTTTTAAAACTGCCTGGTTTGTGGTAGGTTAGCAATCAGTATTTGCAGACTAGATGAGTCGTTATGAATCTAGACTTCAGTTTTCCTGACCTTACTACAGGTGTTGTGTGGGGTGGGTTTTTATAGGCACTTTCCAGCCCTTGGGGCCTGGAATGTCTCAGGGCTGGCTACATTTCCTGCAGGCTCTTGACAGTCTAATATCTCTTAGGGACATACATCCGCACCAGTGATGGACGGATCTTTGCTGTCCGGGCGACTGGCAAACCAAAGGCCCCTGAAGATGGTCGGATGGCTGCCTCAGGTATGGTAGTCTTTTACTTTCTATTGACCTACTCAACATTTATTTGGTTTACTTATAATTAATGTACTTTCTGAATAAATAACATATATAAGTTTTGTGATTAGAACATGAAAAAGGGACAGGTGATGAAAAATAAGTTCTCCTTCCCTCCTCCCAATCCTCCTTGGTCCTCCCTGGGTTCTGTTCTGCTTTATTGTTTTAAAGATCTCCCATACATGGTAAAGGGTTGTGTGCACATACAGATGTAACTGTGTGCATTTTAAGTATTTAGTTTTTCTTTGCATTTTCAAAACAAATGCTAGTATACTATACTTCATTACCCCCGACCGCTCACCAGGGATAGCTTATTTCTTATCCTTTGTTCTAGACATGCCTTGTTGAAAGTTTCCTATTGATTTACATCTAGGTTATTAGTACTGGCCTGTGGGGTTGTTTCTGGGACACACTCCTAGAAGTAGAATTTTTGGTCAAGGGTGTATCTGTGGCTCGTGAACAATGCCAAATTCTCCTCACTAGACGTGGTTTTCATGTATCATTCTACCACTGATAGGAGAGCCGGACTGCCTTAGAGCCGGGCTGTCTTAGAGCCGGACTGCCTTAGAGCCGGACTGCCTTAGAGCTGGGCTGCCTTAGAGCCGGGCTGTCTTAGAGCTGGACTGTCTTAGCTTTGCCGCTGTAGCCTTCACTTATGGGTTAGGAGGAAGGAACTACTGCATGTCTGTATTTCCTGCACCTACACCCAAAGATTGTTAATTTCCTGTTAATCTCCTGTCTTTCCTTGCCTTTCTGTTATGTGAATTATTGGTAAGCTGAAGATACCATGCTATTTTACCCATAAACACTTCAATATACATCTTTTAAGATTAAGGACATTTACATACTAGCTACATCATAATCATACTAAAAGAAAAATTAACAATAATTCCATAATCTTACATAATATCCAACTTTTATCCAGATTTCCTAGTTTTCCAAATTGTTTCTCATAGCTAGTTTGGTTCTGTCTTAAACTTAGATAGGCTGTCTTTGAATAGTGAGTTCCAGGCTAGCCAGCTATACATAATGAGACCTGGTCTCCAAAAAGGTGAAGAAGTTTCCAACGTTTCATATCCATTATTTTATAGTATTCACTTTATAGAATTGTTCAGACAGAGGAAGGTGCAGGGAAATCCCATGACCTTTCATATGGGCTTGTGCATTAGTCTTCTTGCTGCTATGATAAAATACCTGGCCAGAAGAAATGTGAGGGAGGAAAGGGTTATCTTGGCTTACAGCTGAAGGGAATACACTTCAGAAGGAAGTAATGGCAGCAGAAGTGAGGTGGCTGGTCACCTATGTGCACTCTCAGGAAACAATAGTCAGTGGGAATGCTCCTCTCACTGTCTCCTTTTTATTCTGTCTCACACCCTATCCCATGGAATGATGCTGCTGCCCACAGTTAAGATGGGTTCTCACCTCAGTTAACTTAATCTAGAAACTCCCTCACAGACATGCCCAGAGATTTGTCTCCCAGGTTATTCTTGATCATGGTCAAGTTGATAGTCTTAACCATCACAACTTGTTTCTGGAATCAAAAGATTTCTGTCTTTGAGACCGGGGAAAGTTGACTGGATGATATTTAAGTATCAAACAATGAGGATTTGAGGACTACAGGACAAAATTTATTCTTTTAATAGAATTGTTTTTCCCTTTTCATTCTGGTTTCAGTCACCTATATTTTATTTCCAGGTTCCCAGGGGCCTTCTCTTGCATCCACAAGCAATGGCAGACACAGTGCCTCATCACCCAAAGCCCCTGACCCTGAGGGGCTGGCCAGGCCCGTCTCTCCTGACAGCCCAGAGATCATCAGTGAGCTCCAGCAGTATGCAGATGTGGCCGCTGCCCGGGAATCCCGCCAGAACTCCCCAAGCGTCAGTGCCGCCCTGCCTGGCCCCCCCGCCCCACTCATGGACAGCAGCACCGTTCCTGGGACAGCTCTTGGAACTGAGCCATACCTTGGGGGTCATTGCCTCAACAGTTCCCTCTTGGTGACTGGCCAGCCCAGTGGTGGCAGGCACCCAGTGCTGGACCTAAGGGGCCACAAGCGAAAGTTGGCCACTCCATCTGCCACCCAGGAGTCAGTCCGTCGGCGGTCCAGGAAGGGCCATCTGCCAGCCCCCGTGCAGCCCTATGAACACGGGTATCCAGTTTCTGGCGGGTTTGCCATGCCACCCGTCTCCTTAAATCATAACCTCACCACCCCCTTCACCTCCCAGGCTGGGGAGAATTCCCTGTTTATGGGCAATACCCCCTCCTACTACCAGCTGTCCAATTTGCTGGCAGATGCCCGCCTGGTGTTTCCAGTGACTACTGACCCTCTGGTACCAACAGGCCCTGTCAGTTCCTCTTCCACGGCTACCTCAGTCACTGCCAGCAACCCCTCCTTCATGCTCAACCCCTCTGTGCCAGGGATACTACCCAGCTACTCACTCCCATTCTCACAGCCACTCCTGTCCGAGCCGAGGATGTTTGCGCCTTTCCCCTCCCCTGTCTTGCCCAGCAACCTTTCTCGGGGCATGTCTGTCTACCCAGGCTATATGTCCCCACACGCAGGCTACCCAGCTGGTGGCCTCCTCCGGTCCCAGGTGCCTCCATTTGACTCCCATGAGGTTGCCGAGGTGGGGTTCAGCTCCAATGATGACGAGGATAAAGATGATGATGTGATAGAGGTCACTGGGAAATAGCTGGGATGCTCCTTCCCACCTCACTTGGGGCCCCTAGCAGGTTCCCACCAAACTGGAAGGCAGTGAACCTGGTCTTTCTGAAAATAGGGTACTGGGCAGGAGGGAAAAGAAGACAAGAGTGGTTGGCCATAATGGCAGGGCTCAATTGCTGTTTATTAGAAAAAGAAAAGGAAAACAAACAAACAAAAACCCCAACAGAGCCGCAATAGTGGGAAATCAGGGACCGAAATCAGGAATGGAGGGGTAGCACAGCCTGCCTCTTTGCCTGCCTTGCTTATGCTGGCTGCTTGTTTGCCATCTGAGTGTAGAAGAGCTCATATCCTGTTCTGCCTTTGGGAACATCGCACCCAAGAGCTGCCTTACTGAGTGACTTAGTTTGGCCTGGGGATGGGAGAAGAGGGAGGGAGATGAGGGCGGGCATGGGGAGCAGACGAAGACTCCATATCACATGGTATCTTTTTAGGAGGTTGAAAGGATGCAGACCAGGGTGTGTGTGTGTGTGTGTGTGTGTGTGTGTGTGTGTGTGTGTGTGAGAGAGAGAGAGAGAGAGAGAGAGAGAGAGAGAGAGAGAGAGAGAGAGAGAGAGAGAACACGTATGTAGCAGAATGGGTGAAGGTGGGAGGGGAGGGAGGGGAAAACTAAGATAAACTAAAAGGAAATGAATTTATCTTTTTTGGAGTATAAATCAGAGTGTGCTGGTTTATGGCTACTAAATTGAACATCAGAATGAGTCCAGGAGAAGAGCCACGGGCGTCAGTTTCCTTCAGATAGGTGAAGAGAAGACCAGGCTAACTGAGTCCCTAGTTTTCAGAGCCACCTTGGTTTAACTTGCGGGGAGATCATGAGAGGGAGAGCATTTCCAATCTCTGACTCTTTCCACAGTGGCCGCCTCTGAGCAGATGTCTCTTTCTACATGGGCTGGAAGTGCACTGCAGCGAAGTTAGTTTTCTGTGGTGGCTAGAAAAGACAGGCTTCACCAGGACAACTCAGCCCCTTAGGCTGCCTGTGCTGGTGGCCTTTCCTCGTTCCCTCCCTGTTAGAGAGCTCCATGTTAATTTATTTCTTATGGGCAATTATTTATTATCTTCATTTGGGGGCAGGGGTGGTAGGGGAGGTTATAAGGAAGACAGGAGATAGTAAAGGATATTCTAAGATATTCCAGACCCCCTAGCTACTGGCAAAAAAGGGTCCCAGATGGGTGGTGAATTAATTGACCAGGGAAAGAGAATTAGAATCAACCAGGTGTCGGATTAAACAACTGTGTCGTGGGAAGCGGCCTCTCAGGAAAATCAGGAGCCTGAGATTGGCTGGTTGGGGGCGGTGAGATTCATTCCGCAGAAACTGAAACTTGGGATCATGGACTTTGCTACTGGGAAGTATATAACCTCCACATTTGGAACTGTTGTCTTCTATGATGATTTTACAGGCCAGTTCTCTGCTGAATAGTGAAACTGGATAGGTAGCTGCTGGGTTGAGGTAATGGACTATTGATTTCCAGTTGGGAATTGTCTTGGCCTCCCCAGCATATCAGGTGATCGGTGTGGGCCTGGTTTCTGTCCCCTCCATCTTCTCTGAAGGATCATGGGGAAGCATTTTCTCTCTCTGTAGGATCCTAAGTCTGGCTTTTGTTATAAAAGAACACATGAGTCATTCTGATCTCCCTTTCCTTCTTCCAGATGTAAGGGCAGGGGATGTAGTGCTTAAACATAAACACTGGCCGTTTTCCTGGTATGTACTGTGTCTTATAGCCCCCCTGCCCCCTGAATATTTCCAGGCAGTTCTTTGTGGTGAATAACACACATGATGGTGCCTGACATTACCACCTTCCCTTGGCTCCAACTTGATTGGGCAACTGCTAAATCTGTCTCCTAGTCCAAGAAGTATCTTAACCTCCTGCGACTCTTGACTAGCAATTTCCCATTATTGGGGGGAACAAGGGAGCCTCAAGGCAGACAGACACTATGGGTTTCCTCAGAGAGACAAGGAGATGGCTGATGGGGTGTGTGTGTACTGTCCAGTAACACCAAAAGTGGACCTTTCTCTGTTTTCATACGCACCCTGTCAGACACTTAACTCTTCTACTCATAGAAGCCTTAGATCTACAATTTAGCTATGCAAATTATTTTAATAATTTAAAAATAGCAGTTCCAACCAGTGCTTTCTCTGTGAAATGTAGCCCAAGAATGGCTAGTCAAGGCTTTTTAATTTGCGTGGGCTCTTAGGTTGAGGCTGGTGTAGTGGGAGTCAGCCAGTCCAGATCTCTATAATCTGAAGAACACACACAGAACTTGGGTTACATGGATGCTTCTCAGACCTTGGAACACTGAGCTCCCAGACTTGTGTGTGTCTGTGTCAAGTGTGTCTGTGTTTCTGTCTGTGTGTTACATGGATGTCTCTCAGACCTTGGAACACTGAGCTCCCAGACTTGTGTGTGTCTGTGTGTATACCCTGCCAGCCAGGGAAACGTGTGTTTCTGTGTTCAGAAAGGAAATCACTAGAAATCATTTCAGTAGGGAACTGAAACCAGTCAATTTTTAAGCTGCAAGGAAGTAAATGGGTATTCTGGGAGACAGCATGTGTCTGCTCTATACTCCGTCATTCCAGGGCTTCAACTCACTGCAGCTTAGCAGAGGCCGTAACTCTAGGCAAGGCTCCTGGTTAACGAAGGCTTTTTGTGATAATGTGCACCTTCTGTTGTATAGGGGTGGGAGTGAGTAGCATATTAATTCCATGGGCTTTGGCACCCATACCTCCCACCTGACAAACCGAAAATATCTGGCTTTTCCTGTGGGCTAGTGGGGAAATGTGTGTGCACACCAAACATGAGCATGTGATGAGGGGAGTAAGGGACTTACAGATCTTACTGTACTTAGATTGGAAGCCTTTGGTGGTAAGTGGTCATGCTGGCTTACGCTTGAAATCTTAGACCTCAAGAAGCTGAGACAGGAAGATCAGCTTGGTCTACATACACAGTGAGACCCTGGGGAAAGGCAGACAAAGATCAGGCTCATGCATTTTCTCTCACTATTTCTATTTGTCTTTCATGGAGTCCAGTCACTCTGGTATATTCTAAATTCTTATTCTAGGGAACACTACTAAATGTTGCCAGATGACACTTGAGATACTTGATTCCCTTTTCTTCTGTCTGTTCCCTCGGGTAGGGATGGAGTAGCTATTCAAGAAAAGGAGGAAGTGAACCATGTTGGTCAGATCCTTCTTGATGGCTTGCTTAACTCTGAAGTCCTCGGCCCTTTGAGTTATGCTACTTAAGTGTTTCCTGGCTTAAAGATAATTCTGTCTGGCCCTTGGAACTCACTTTTCTAGGAATTAATGGGTAGATTATATATTTGTGACTTACAACTAAAAATGAAGTTCCCCACTCTGGGAGCATGAACAAAGAGCTGGGGAATGTTTCGCTGGTTAGTTGAAACAAAGCACCAGCCATATAGATGGGACCGCTGGTAGCAGGCAGTATCTAAGCCTGACACTCATTGCTCTGGAGCTGAGTCCTCCCACAGGGAAAGGTTTCCTGGAGGCTTTACATTCCTTGTTTCCAGACTCTTGCTTCCCACCTCCCTTTGGTTTCTACATGATGAGTCCTGAGCCATGGCTTTCCGTGCATTCAACCAGGTTGCTCTCTCCCTGCCATAGCTGCTGAGAAGTCTCCCTTCCCCCAAAAGATGACTATGGCTCCTCTGCTGTCTAATTCCCAGGAAACCAGCACCTCAAGGCCGATCTGAAAATGCTGTGCTGCCCATTGCTCACCATCAGACTCTGTTCCTTCCCACTGACTCCTCTGCCCCTGTGTATTCAATTGCTGTAATCCCTCAATGTCTGTTCTGTGCCACTGGCTTGGCTCTAGGCCTTTTATGGATACCTGAGTCCTAGAATGATGAACTAAGCAGGCAGTGTCCACCCTCTTTGCTTTTCAGGGACCCAAGTCTGCGCCTTTCCCCTGCCACAAGTCTGTTTGCTGTAGTCATCTGGTGTGCTGGGGAGAGAGGGCCAGGCAGGCTGCATAATCTACAGTGTAGAGGGCTGAGGGAGGTTTGGGCACTCTGCCGCCACTGCTAGGATGATGATCAGATGAGAGGGGACCTCATACTGTGACCTGACCCAGGACCCCCCCTGGAAGAGAGTTCAGCCCGGCTGTGTTTGAGTGAGTGTGTGTATGCGTTTGCATGTGTGTGCTCATGTGCACTGTGGTGTAAAATGACTGTTATCTGGTTGTGTAACTCAGGGTAGGCTGGGGACTCACCAGAAGAATCCCTCCAGCCTGCCCCAAACAGGTTTTTTTCCTTGTACCCTCTTCAGAGGGATCAGAGAGAGGGTCCAGGTGGGTTGAAGGGGTTGTAATGGATAACCACTAAGGCCACACTGCTGCCAGAGGAGCTGGGGGAGGGGGGAGGAGATGAGGTTGCCCCAAGGCCCTGGTACCTGGCTTTAGTTTTCTGTCTTCTTTCCTCAGGACGCCCCTGAGGCCCGGGACCTGTGCCTGGCTTAGAGGACCATCTGTGGCTGGGTGATCCAGCTGCTGGTGTGATCATGGGCTTCCCTCTCTCTCAGCTGGGCAGGCACTTCTGCCCCAGAGACTGGGCAACTGGCTGTTTCTATGACGTATTTATTTTTACTTGTGTTTCATGTCACTTTTTTAAAAAAGCAAACAGAACAATTGTAAGTCAGTATAACTGCCTATCAGTTTTCTTTATTTCTCTTTTTGTAAAATAAAATTTAAACTCAAGGCGTTGTTTGCTCAAGAGGTTGTCTGGACAGCAGCTTATCTGGATGGCAATGAAAGGACTATAACAGAAAGACAGGCACTTGGACAGCACAGGGCAGGAGAACAGGCAGCTAGCAGGATCTGTTGGCAGTGTCAGTCACTGGACTTTTCCTGCTTTTGCACATTTGTGCCCTGACTCAGAAGCCTGACGACGGTCTGAGGGGTTGGTGAGGAGTGTAGAGGGACCTGTGGGAGCCCACAGAGGTGTCCTAGTGAGATTTGAACTTGCTTTACCCAGCAGGGCTGCATAAGGGGATGGATTGACCATGTCCGTGGTTACCAGGTGTTTGGAAGGGTCTGCACTTGGATGTGCTTTGATCTAGCAAGGGGAAGGCTTTTGCCCTGCCCCTTGGCATCCTTATGAAAAGCCCTTTTGAAGAGACAGAAGGAGCTGGTGGATTTTGATCCAGGTCCTCCCAAAGCCATCCTGTGTTTCTGGCTGTCTCATCTCTGCTTTCTTTCTATCTACTAATTCCTTATGCTTCTCTCCTCCTTAGGAACCCTGTAAAAGGCGAGAGTGGGCATCCCACAAGTGGTGCCCAAACAGGGATGGGTGCAAAGGAAGTTAAGTGAGAATAGGAAAGAACCCCATGGAAGCAGCTGGACATGTCCAGTTTTGTAGTGAAGGATAAGGGCAGTGGTATTTTATTCTTCGAGAGCTATAACTAAATATAAAGCAATATAGAAATAGTTAGGCTTCAGTGAGTACCTCTCTCAATTTAGGTTTCTCTCTCTGTCTCAATTTCTATCTATTAAAATTAGGAAAAAAGAGCCGGGCGGTGGTGGCGCACGCCTTTAATCCCAGCACTCGGGAGGCAGAGCCAGGTGGATCTCTGTGAGTTCGAGGCCAGCCTGGGCTACCAAGTGAGTTCCAGGAAAGGCGCAAAGCTACACAGAGAAACCCTGTCTCGAAAAACCAAAAAAAAAAAAAAAAAAAAATTAGGAAAAAAATATAAGGTTAGGAATAGGAATATTGGGTAAGAAGAAACTTTGGATAAAAGAATTTCCCTAGTGCCAGACCAGAAAACAGCGTCCAGGAACAAGCAGCCACTGTGGATTTAGCAGTCTGAGAAGGTAAAGCTGCTATGAGGCAGGGAAATAGTAAACAGATCTTTGAAGATTCACTGGTGGAAAGTTTTAAAACAAGGGGGGTTAAGGTGGAACTACAAAAAGTACAGAGGTTCTTGGAGTTCATAGAACTGTGTCCTTGGTTTTCCAACTATGGACTCTGAATGCAGACTCCTGGGGGAGAATCAGGGTTGAAATGCAAAAACAAAACAAAACAAACAAAAAAAAAAAACACTGAAGAATACGGGCCAGAAAAGATTCCAGTGGAAGCTTTTGGCCTGTGAACATTGATTTGGAACAGTTTAGATCTAAGCCTTGAGAAGCAGGGGAGAGTTTCCCCTGAGATGGATGTAGGAGAGACAAAACCTTCCACTCCACCAGCAGTGCCTGAGAACACTTTTACAGCATCATCCTTGAGGCAGATAAAGGAGAGACAAAACCCTCCGCTCCACCAAGTGCCTGAGAACACTTTTATAACATCATCCCTGAGGCAGATACAGGAGAGACAAACCCTTCTGCTCAGCCACCAGTGCCTGAGAACAATTTTATAACATTGTACTATAGGACTCAGTTTCCTCTTGTCAAAAGCTGGTAGGGAACAGAAGTCTTGGGGAAAATCTAGTAATTTCTCTCCAAAAACCTGAAAGTTTTTCAGGTCTCTCCCTTCCAGAAGGGTACTCATCTTCCTTCTGTAGGGGCAGAATTAGACTCACTTGGGGGTGGGGGGGCATCTATCCAAATGGAAAAGTTGCCTGTAATTGCCCTAGAAAAAAAACAAGAAAGCTCTTGGAATAGTGTAAACCCTCTCTGCTAGTTCCTGTCTTCCCTTCAAACCAGTGTTTTTTTTAAAAGCAGCTTTAAAAAATTAAGAAGGGGGAAATTGTACCCCCAGAAGCTTGATGGCTGTCTGAGTGTTGGGTGAGGAGTGGGGAACAGGAATGTCAGCTCCAATGACGCTTCTCCAGAGGAACTGGAGTGAAAGCTGCTGAACCAATGTTTCTGATACTGAGGTTCCATCCTGCAGTCTAGGGAAAGCAGGAGACTAAGGGGGCCCCCAGACTGCTGAGGAGTTTAGGACAAAGATTTTGTCACTATTTAGTAAAGGCTGAAAGGAAATGGAGCTCAGAGCCACACCACTTTTGTTTGACTAGCAGCAAATTGATGTGTGGCTCCTTTAAGAGATGGTTCCTAATAGCTGTGCAGGAAGTTTTTTCTAAGAGCTTTATGGCAGCTCAGTATGGTAATTCCACTCTCGCCCTGAGGCAAAGTTGTCAGGAAAGACCGCCATAAAGTGCTCCTGTAGCTAGGAGTGAAGTTTCAATAGTGCTTTGTTTGAATTGTGGCACTCAGGGGAGCTGCAGTGAGTTTGGGTAAAGGGGTAGCCCCCAATTGGCAACCGTCCGCACTGTGTGCACTTCTGCTGGTTCTGGAATAGCTGGAAGGGCCGGTGGGAAAACTGGTTCTGGAGGGTGGCATCATCCCAAGTGTTACAGCCCCCTAGCAACAGCAGTCACCAAATTCCAGAGTTGAGGGAGTTGGATACAATGACTCCAGAGCCACTGAGGAATTAGGATCTTGTTTCCAACTGTCGGGGGAACTTTAAGTGTAGCAGGGTCCTCGCTGTTGTTCCCTTTAGGGGAGGGGGCCAAGTAGGCATAGAGTCAATGACACAGACTCCGGGAGAATGTTCAAACAATAAGCTCAGTTTATTCAGTTAGAGGCAAGCCTTATATACTCTCCACCCCTCCCTGGGGGGAGGTCTGATGAATATGCATCTACTGGTGTGACATGGATGTCTCTCATTCGTCCAGGTCATCTCTAGATCATGTTTCAGCTGCTGTTGCTAAGGCAGATCCAGGTTGGCTCTCAGAAAGTATCTTTTTTACTTGGCTGGGCCTCAAGCCTGCTAGGGATGAGTTATCTATCCCACATATCCACCCTTTTTATTATTTTATAGGACATGCTCAGTGAGAGCTAGGGTGCATTGCCCTAACCTTGTTGACCCCACCTCAGGAGACCTCAGCATAATGGACTGTGCCTGTCTTAGATTGGCTTGCCAAACAAGCTCATTCATATCTGTCATTGACTACCAGCCCTGGAAGAGCATCAATCCTGGAGAGCTGTCTGGGTGGTGGGCTTTAGGCAGTAGCCTTCTGTATCTCAGTGAGCCAATAATCTAGGTATCTGAGAGCCAATAAAACCTATAGGGTCGCCTTTTTGGCCACCTTCTGTTGATGAACCTATTGCAGATATTTGAACAAGAGAAGGATTAGTCAAAATTTCAGTCTCAAGGACATGGATGGGACCCTAGTCATATTTATATGAAGTGTGCCAATCAAAGTCCTTCTGGTCATGTATAATTGACCTTGTAGGGGGTGAGGCAATTGCTTAATATCTAGGGTTGTATGCCAGTGATGAAATGACCTTTACTAACACCACAGTAGCAGGGCAAATCATACATTACCCCTCTGAAGTTTCTTCTTTGTCCAAAATCTCTTGGTCTGTTGCCAGACACATATCTCTGGAGGTTATCCATATCAGTGTGGTGGTATTCTGGGAAAAAATGCAAGCATACCCTCGCCTCCATGTTAATAGGGGAACAGAGTGTTGCCACTGAAGGGTGATGGGATCCCTTCAAAGCACCAAGGGCAATGTTGTCTCCCAAGGCAAGTAAATAAGTGTGTTGTCCAATTTGAGCTTTTGTGACAGGATTAACACATGGTTCTTGGCCCATGAACATCTCAAGAGAAACAGCAGTGTTGTACTGTATATTAAAAACAAGCCTGAGCCTTGGCCTGGTCATCATAGGCAGCTTGCCAATTAAGGAAGACCACAGGCTCCAACACAGCCTTCATCAAATGGTGCCAGTCATAATAAGTCTGTAAATGCATTGCCCATTGCTGTAGGACTTGCTCAAAATATGGTGAGTCAGGACCTGATTCATTAGCAGCCTTATGGACCAAAGACAGGTCTGCAAGAGGGGTAGGTATCCATGGCTGGTTAGCCGCACTGGGGCCCACATTAACTGGAAACACCATGGTGGGCATGTGCAGCACCATAGGTGGAATAGGCTGGGAGGTATGTGGAGCAGCTGTCTGGGCAGGCAGACATCAAAGCAAATCACTCTGTGGATACCGCAGTGTGTGTGTGTGGGTAGCTGCTCAAGGCATGGGGGAAGCAGAGAAAAGGGCTGCCTGTGTAGGCCTAGGTGCTGCCGCAATCATTTCCTCTCTCTTTCCATCCTTTTCCTTTCTTTTATGCCTATTCCCATCCATCTACTTGCCAGCAGAGGCAGAGGAAATATCAGTCATGGAAGGAATGAAGGTGATAGATAAGTTGGTGTCACATTGTTTCTGACAGTGCTTGTTGTGGGTCTTAATGACCTCCTCAGTAGAGGAGGACTTTAAGCCAGTGATTATAGCCAACAAAATGGGCATGAAAAACAATTGGAGGGTTGGTTACTCCTGGGGCCACTTCTTTTTTCTGGTCAGGAACAGAACTCTCATCCAAAGATCAGATTCCCATATGTTCTCTCAAGAGATCCATGGAGCAAGCTCCACAGCCTCCACCCAAAACCTTTCTAGTTCTGATGTTGTAGCCCAGAGCCCCTAGCTGGTTAGGAGGGACTTAAGGGCTCCAATAGGGGCCTCTTTATGGTGAGGGAGGAAATTTCCCATAGTGTTAGAAGGTGGGATAAACAACAGTGACTGTGGTTTCCTGAGGGTCCAGCCCTTATATGGAAACAGCAGGCAAGCTTAAACAAAAGTATGTGCCACCCTACTGTACAGATAGACTCACAGACAAGACAAACAAAAAAAAGAAAGTCGGGGTCCCAGCATTTACCTGCTAAAGGGACCAAAATCACATAACGTAGAGGGGCCTACTCACTGAAATACACTGCTCAACCAGTGCTGCATATGAGTAAAGGGAGACAAACAGACCATTTTCAAGTACCAAATTTCCCAGGTTTCAGCACCAGATGTAGCAGGGTCCTAGCTGTTGTTCCCTTTAGGGGAGGAGGCCAAGCAGGCACAGAGTCAATGACACAGACTCTGGGAGAATGTCAAAACAACAAGCTCAGTTTATTTAGTTAGAGGCAAGCCTTATATACTCTCCACCCCTCCCTGGGGGGAGGTCTGATGAATATGCATCTGCTGGTGTGACATGGATGTCTCTCATTCGTCCAGGTCATCTCCAGATCATGTTTCAGCTGCTGTTGCTAAGACCCTTAGGCAGACCCAGGTTGGCTCTCAGGAAGTATCTTTTTTACTTGGCTGGGCCTCAAGCCCACTAGGGATGAGTCATCCCACATTTAATGACATTTAATGTGAACTTCACAAGTGAAGCAGCTTTGAGTTCACCTGCAATTTTTAACTGTGGTGATTCTCAATTCATGTACTCTGTCTTGTTGGAAGAAAATGTAAAGTTCTGTTAAGAGATCTGTTTTAGATGTTTGCTAAAGTTTACAAGGTAACCCTAGAGTTTGCTTTTGAATGTAAGCTTGTAAGAAGTGTAATTATGTATAGTAACTAGTTATGCTAGTTGTAAATATGTATAGTAATGTTCATACTAGAATTATGTTGATATTAATGAACCAGGGTTTGGTGAAGCTAAGGGAATCTTTAAGTTTGCTGCAGTTTATTTGATGAGGTTTGCATCAAGTGTTTATTGGTTTTAAAAAGGGCTTGGCACAGCTAAGGCTGTTAGAGACATCTTAAGACCCATTCAAAAAGGAACATTCTATCTTGGTCATCCTCTACTCCTTTCCTGGGGGATGCAGCAAACTACTTGCAAACTCTTAGTAGGAACCTGAATCAGGGTTAGACTCTGTATCCTCTCTTGCCAGAGGCTGGTAGTCAGGGACGGGCAACGTTCTTCTTGTTAGCGACAACCTAAGACAAAAGTGTGCTTGATGGAAAGTGTATCTCCATGATGGGTAAGGTTTGTTTAACTGAAGAAGACAACCTAAGCCAGACGCAGTCTATCTGAGGGACCTAAGGGGCTCTTTTAAATATTAAGAGGAGCCGGGTGGTGGTGGCACATGCCTTTAATCCCAGCACTCAGGAGGCAGAGGCAGGTGGATCTCTGTGAGTTCGAGGCCAGCCTGGTCTACAGAGCTAGTCCAGGACAGGCTCCAAAGCTACAGAGAAACCCTGTCTCAAAAAATAAAAAAATAAAAAATTAAGAGGAGGGAACTGTGGGAGCCCACAGAGGTTTCCTAGTGAGTTCTGAGCTTGCTTTACCCAGCAGGGCTGCATAAGGGGATGGATTGACCATGTGTGTGGTTACCAGGTGTTTGGAAGGGTCTGCACTTGGGTGTGCAGTATGCTTTGATCTAGCAAGGGGAAAGCTTTTGCCCTGCCCCTTGGCATTCCTATAAAAGCCTTTTTGAAGAGACAGAAGGGGCCGGTGGATTTTGATCCAGCTCCTCCCAAAGCCATCCTGTGTCTCTGTCTATCTCATCTCTGCTATCTTTCTATCTACTAATTCCTTATGCCTCTCTCCTCCTCTTAGGAACCCTGTAAAAGGTGGGGGTGCCCCACACACACACCTGGAGTGTTGAGTGTTCCTGCTACATTTCCTGGCTCTTGGTAGAACAATGAAGCTGACTTGTAGTTGCTGAAACTAGTTAGTCCTCAGCTGTGGGGACATCCTGCAGAGGCAGCCCTTTCTAGGCTGAGTAGCTGGGGACTAAACCAGCTTCAGTCCCTCAGACAGTGGGGTTGGCAGTTGTGGCAAGCATGTTACACTGCATGAATATCCTCTGGCTGAGTTAGAGGGGCTCTAACAGGCTTTGGAATGGAAGAGGTGGGGAAGAAAGGAACGGTTCCATCTAACCCCATAAGTTTAATTACTTTAAGAAAAGGAGCCCTGGGGAGATATTCTCTGGCAATTTACACAGAACTAAAGAGCCTCAGTTGGTGATTCCTGGGAAAGAGGAAGGGCAAGTCTGGGCTTCCAATAATGGAATGTGTGCTATTGAGAGACAACTGAGAGGAGACCTGTTAGGAGTGTAGAAAGGGCCTTGCAAATGAGTCTGCTGCCCCCTAGTGGCCACTGGATAGTACGCAGTGTTGGAAACACTAGGAGATGAAGCCTCGTGGGCTGATCCCCAGTTGCAGGTCAACTCTCCTAACAATACAGTGCTGAAACTCCTAAGGCACACCTGGAACTCTCATACTAGGTTCTGGAGCTCCCAACCAGGCTAAAGGAAGTGAGCAGAGAGAACAAGATGAGGAAAGGATATCTCCTGACAATGATGTCCTGAAAGCCTAATCAACTTCCAAGAAACAGAATTAACTAGCCATGTGCCCTGAAGGCAAAGGCCATGTGCCCTTCTTGTGTCGCAAGAACCACATCTAGTGTGTAGTCCACCTGCCCAAACCAGCCAATCGTTGCCCATGTTTGATGTTCACAGGTAAGACAGCAATAATGACCTTCTTGCTGGCCCTCCCCTGAAGACTTTTCAGTAGCCAGCTGCCCACTCTGCCAAACTGTCCAGTGCACTGGGACAGACTTTGTGGATGAGGTTCAAGATCACATTACCACGTGGCTGCTGACCTTTTCCAAAGTCACCTTTCTGATATACTCTTTGGGGTGATCATCTTTCCAAATAACCTTGTCAGAAGCACCAGGATAGTCCTTGGACTAGCCTGTCTTGCAGCAAAATTTATGACCAGCCACATTTACAAGCGTAGTTACCTTCCTCACCTCCACCATAAATCTGGGCATCTCAGGAGGAGTCCTTAGCACAGTGATTTGAGGTTTATAGGTCATCAGAGACTAGAGCAAGATTGAACCTGTCCTGAAGGAGCTTGCACTTAGCTTGGGAGTAACCTATGCTATATTAACCAGTAGACCTCCCAACTGCCACATCCAGGCCACTGAAGTAGAAGCTTGGGAGAAAGGCATTCACTGGAGAGAACTTCTGGGGGCCAGGGCTTTCACTGGGTTCGCTGTTTTCGGCTCCTGAAGCTGTCCTGATAGGACATGGCACTTAATAAATGTTGGATGGAGGAATGGTCACTCCTATGCTCACCAAAGAGCTGGTGGGTAGGTGAGTGGAGACACTGATGTTTGCACTCTCCAGAAGTTGTTCAGAGCTTCTTTGGTTAGCTCGGGCTGGGGTTCAGCTTCCTCAGATGTAGAACCTGAGCAAGCGGCCCGCCCCTGCTGGGTTCGCAGGCCTTTCATGAAGCCTCAGTGAGAGAAGGTGGGAAGAGTAAGGAATGGTACAATTGTTAAGAGGCCGACATTGCTGGGCTGATCCTCCCGAAAATGCACAAACACTATCCAGTCCGTCCTGACTTCCTGGGCCTCTAGGGCAGGAAAACTGGCTGTCTTCGCCGGTGCTTGGAGCCAGCGGTCGCCGCTGCGCTTCCCCTCCCTCCCGGTCAGGAGGAGTTCTGGTTTGTTGCAAGTAGGAATGTGCGTCGTCGTCAGTGGGCACTGCTGTCCCAGCCAGGTGTGTATGGGAGGGGGGTGGGGAAGGAGGCGTGCGCGTTACCAAGGAGACGGGGCGGGGCAGGCCTCCGCCCTCCGAGTCTGGAGCGCACGCGCCCACGGCCACGGCCACGTCCCGCCGCGGGAGGGGCGGAGCGAGCGTGCGAGGCAAGCGCGCGCCAGCTCCGCGCCTGTACCCCAGCCTGCTCCGGCGCCCGTCCGCGTCCGCGGGGCCGCTGCTGAGGTGAGGGCGGGGCCGGAGGCGAGGCCTTCCCGTCGGGGTGTCGGCCCGGGCCCCCCTCATCCCTTCCCGCCTGGGCCCCGCGGCCGGAGCCGCCCTCTGCACCGCATCTGGCCCACAGCCGCCAGGGCCTTCTTCCTGGGCCTGAAAGCGAGGGTGAGGCGGTGCTGACCTCTCGGTGCGGCCCGCCGCCTCGGCCTCGGGTGCGGGCACGGCCCGGGTCAGTGGCACTGGGGGGTGGGGAGGGACGGGCGGGGCTCACCTTTCAGCTCCGCTTCCCGGGGCCGCGCGCCTAGCCTCGACCACAAACTTCAGAGCGTCTCAGAAGTTGCAGAGGTGCGCGAGGCCGGGAGGCGAGCCGGGGCTGGAAGCCGAGGGCGCGAAGCGGCGCCCCCCCTGCCTCCTAGCACCCAAGTTGCCTGGCGCAGGTCCCTTTAAGGGCCCGGCCCTCCGCAGAGCGCACGTGAGCGGCCCCAGGAAGCCTGCGTCGAGCCACAGCTCCGACGCTGTCGGGCCAAGGAAGGCATCTGCCCCGGAACTCTGACGTTAGTGGAAACTGAGGCCCGGGAGAGGGCACGCACTGCCCAAGGTCAGCAGCAGGGGCTGCGCTGACTCCAAGTGTGGGAGTTGGGCCCGGTGAAGATCCCAGATCTGACGTTGTGAGGCTGGATTTGGCCTGGTTTCCGCGCGGGGTCGGAGGGTGGGGTCGGCTCGCGTGTGTACGGTCCCGTCCAGTGGGCTTTCACTGCTAAGGGGTTGCTCGGGGCCTGGTGGCCCGCTTGGCTAGCTGCCTGTGTCCAGGGCAGAGTTGACTGTTCCTTTCTCCCCCCTCCCTCCCCACCCCAGCGCTGGAGTACTGGAGCCCTGCTGTACTGGATGCTATGAGTTGCTAAAAGTGAGCCTGGCTTTTTAGGTGAGTGAGCCTCCTCCTCATCCCCTGCCCTTGCCTTTCTCTACGGGGTGTGGGGAAATTTGCCTTGCTTCTTCTTCCTAGGTTGACCAAAGCTGTGGGAGTGGGCAGAAATAGGTCCCCCCTTTTCTGAGTAGTTTGGGAAGTGGGAGGAAGAGGAAGGTTGGGAGCTGAGTTCCCTTACAACAGAAGTGTGTAGCAATGCCTGTCCCTCCCAAAGCAGGCTGTGGCCTAGATGCTGAGAGCCAGAAGCCTTGAGATCAGCAAGGTCCAACATGGATGAAATGCCTTCCTGGAAGCCAGAGGAGAGAAAAACTGGCAATGGACGGGAGTCAGGCTATTTGTGTTTGCATCCAGGTGGCTCTGTGTAATACCTGTGTGACCTTGGACAGGCTTCTTGACCTCCAGCCACTTGGTTCCTGATGTGCACCTACCTTATTGGATTCTTGCGAGGATTAGTGAAGTAGCTGGATTTCAACATTGAGTCAGCCTAGCCTAGCATATATTAAGTACTGGTGTGAGAGTTGTTATCGTATTATCGGAAAAGAAGAATGAAGCTAACTGGAGGCAGGATGAGCAGAGCAGAGTGTGCAAACAGAAGAGATACTGAAGCTCACAGACAGGAGTACAGAAGGCACGGGGAGACCAGTGGGAGGCACCTCAGTGTCCTGGCACCAGAGTTCAGAAATATTCTTGGCTTCTTTGTAAGGCCAGTTCTGTCTGCTCATTGATGCCAGGAACAGATTTTAGCATCTCTTCCACTTAGAACCTTCAGGGAACAAGCCCATGGAGCTAAGTTTTCTATAGGGCTGTAGCGCTGCTTTTTCAGCTCTAAAACCATTTGCTTTTTAAATAGGACTCCCCCCCCCCCCCCCCCACACACACAGGGTTTCTCTGTGTAGTTTTGGTGCCTGTCCTGTATCTCGCTCTGTAGACCAGGCTGGCCTGGAACTCACAGAGATCCACCTGGCTCTGCCTCCCGAGTGCTGGGATTAAAGGCGTGTGCTGCTGCCGCCGCCGCCGCCGCCGCCGCCGCCGCCGCCGCCACCACCACTGCCTGGATGAATGGGATTTTTTTTAAATTTAGTTTCTTATGTGTATGGATGTTTTGCCTGCATATATATGTCTGTGTATCACTTGCATGCCTGATGCCTGTGGAGACTAGACAAGGGTGTTGGATCCCCTGGAACTGTAGTTACAGACAGTTGTTAGCCATCATGTGGGTGCTTGGAATTGAACCTGAGTCCTCTGGAGGAGCAGCTAGTGTTGTTAACTGCTGAGCCGTCTCCCCGGCCCTTTAAAACACTGTGTAGGTGGTGTGCAGGATAACTTAGGGGAGTGGGTTCTGGGGCTTGAACTCAGGGTGTCAGGCTTGGCAGCACCTGCCCTCCCTGACCTGCTGAGCACGGCCCTTAAATATGAGTTTTCCATCACTCGAGTGGGAATGTCTCCCTAGTAAAGCTCATGTTTCTCTTTGTTTCTAACTACGGTTCTGTGTGCTGTGATCCCTGGGCTGCTCAAATGAAGCCCTCCCTGAGAGTCTGCCTAGGATGTTTCACACAGGCTTCTGTGTTGGTGCTGGGTTTATTCCTTCTGGATTAGGAGTAACTCCTGCTTTACCCCTCTTTTGTGTTTCCACTTCCAGCAGCCTTTTCTTCCTGTGTCTTGGTTTCTAGTCTTTGTCGGTTGGCAGATGTGGAACGAAGCTGGTTAGGATTAGTGGTTTATGTCTTGGAAACCCACGTTGGACTTTGTTCTGGCCTCCCGGGCTGTTTTGATCTTGTCTCCTCTGGTTCTGGAGCTCTGGTTCTAGTCCTGGAAATCCCGGTCCCCACAGACCAAGTGGGCCCACAAACAAACAGGTGTTTCCCATGAAATTTTCTTCCCAGGAGTTTTGTTTCTCGTGGTATGCTGTTTGTTAATGAGTGTTTGAACCCCACAGCTGTCAGCCCCCCTGCCTGCCCCCACAAAGTAGTGCATGAGACTTGAGGATGCTGGCCTGGCAATGTGGCTCAACTGTAGGAAGGAAGAGGCAGAGGAGGCGGGTAGCTCCTGGTGGTATCTAGCCCAGCTTGGAGGAAATCACTCTGGTCAGGGCCTGGAGTATGACTCAGTTTCCTCAGGTATGAGCAGGGCTGCTAGTGCCAAGCAGAGCTGTTCCAGGAGCGTCAATGGCTATGATTAGGAAATAAAGAGGCTTGTGGCTTCAGTGACTTGTAGCTCCCTTTTAGGTCACTGTGTGTAAATACTCACAGCTCCTCCCCCTCCTGGGTCAGAGCACTAAGGCATGGCTGAGGTTGGGCCAGAACCAGCTGGCAGGCAGGGTTAGAGCAGGCTACCAGCCTCCTCTCCCTTCTGTCTCCTTTGCAGCTGCCTTGGGGTGCTGAGAGGGAGTCCCAGAACCATGCCGGATCTCCTACTACTGGGCCTGATTGGGGGCCTGACTCTGCTGTTGCTGCTGACGCTGCTGGCCTTTGCTGGGTATTCAGGACTGCTGACTGGGGTGACAGTGAGTGCTGGATCACCCCCAATCCGTAACATCACTGTGGCCTACAAGTTCCATGTGGGGTCCTATGGTGACACTGGACAGCTTTTCACGGAGAGCTGCAGCATCTCTCCCAAGCTTCGTTCCATCGCTGTCTACTATGACAACCCCCACACGGTAAGGAGCCTCCATGGGCTTCTACCTCTTGGATAAAGCTGGGCCAGGTCATGGTGGGGTAGGAGAACTTGGGTTTCCAAATCTGAGCTGGTCCTGTAGTTACCCTCTCTCTCTAAGCTTAAAGCTCTTCCAGATTTAGCCTGGACCACTGTTGCATCCAGAAGCTTTGTATTTGCTCACAGTTTCGTCCCTTTGCTCATGTGTACTCAAGAATTTCTGAGTGCAGTAGACCCTAGCTTCTGTCTTGACCTTCATTCTCTGTCTCTTGCTGTCCTTTCTTTTTCTGTCTCCATTTGAGGCCGGTGCTCTTAGGCCATCTGCTCATTCTCTAATGGTTCAATCTTGTTTGTCTGCTTTCCATTGCTCAGCTCTCAGGCCAGGTCTGTGGACTCTTGAGGAGTGAGAGGGCAGCTTCTGGGCACGGGGCTCGGAATCCTACCTCTCTAGTCACCATGGTGCTTATCCACCCAGTGATACGTCTTGTCCATAGACCTCAAGCTACCTGTTGGGAGAGGGCCAAGTGGAGCCAAATACCCAAGATGCTGAGGTCAAAGACTAATCCAGCATCACTGGTACCCTGTAGGCGTCTGGCTGTACAAAAGCCTACAGTGAGTCAGGGCTTGCCAATGTAGTTTCCTGCTGTGCTATGGGGTGGTGCTGCCCATAGCTCCATGGGCTGGCAGCTCTGTCAAGGGCTCTTTAGCCTCCATCTTTGAGCCATGCCAAACTAAGCCCTAGGGGATTTTTGTTTGCACTCCTCAGCCTGGATTTCCCTGCCTGGAAAGCTCAAGTGAACAAGCCCTATATACTGCCTAAAGACAAGGCCTCACTGGGACACTTGGTGAAACAAGGGTGTGCTGACTCCTCTCTCTGCCAGGGCCTGCTCTACTTCTGCATTCTGGACATGGATTAAACCTGGCATTGCCCTCAGTAAACTGTAGTTCACCCCCATACAGATGATTTGCCAGCAAGACACTGGACTCAGTGGCGTTAGAAATTTGACTTGGTTATAGGAAGAGTACCTCAAGCATGTGGGGAAGATTCAGAGAAGAGGTAGATGGGCTTTCTCACATGAGTAGAATCTGCCTCTGCCATGCAGGGCTCCTTGACTTAGGAACTATAAGAACTAGAATAACAAATGCCTGGAGGAATGGGAGGAATAGGAAGTGTGGCCTCTTGGACATGTGGAGGGTAGAGAAAGGCTGTGAGAAGAAGGTTCCTTGGGCTAATGGAGGAGGTGCAGCAGTCGGGGAGATGGGTGTGGCATCATTCACTGCCTTTGTTTTAGGAAGCTGACTGTAGGGTAGGTGGAGGAGGGAAGGAGATGAGGCATGGAGGCCACTGGAAAGATTGGGCTGGTCAGGTGAGAGGTGTCCCAGGCCATTTGAAGGATGAGGAAACATTGTGTGAGGTTTGCAGTCACGTGGCTGGAGATGGCGTTACCTGAAGTCAGAGGCACTGGGGCCCTCTTTGGTTGAGGTGCTCGTTCCAGGACCAGACCGGTCGAGGGTAACGGGTCATTACTGGAGGCACAGTCTGGGAAATGAGGCAGAACTCCAGTAAAATGTACTTTTCTACTGGCATGGTGGCTTCTTCCAGTCAACCACCATGGCTCTGTTCGGGAATAGGTGGGTCCCACGTCTCCAGTGTTGGCTGAGCATAGTCTACCTTGGATGCTGGTGCAAGGGAGTCATGTCCTGAGAGCTCTGCCTTAGAGCTGGCAGTCTGGGTTCTGATCGTATCTTATTACTTTTTGATGTGCGATATTAGGCATATCACAACTTTTCTGAACTAATGTTTTTTCCCTCTGCAATATCCTGATAAAATACTTGCTTCATAGATAGGCTGTCAAGGACTCAATTAATGATGTAAGTGAGGCATTCACCGCAGCACATGGTTCTCAACAGGTGTTTAACAGAAAAGGGTGGTGAAACACTCATGAACATAAGCTAAGAGATCAGACTGACCTGGCAGTAGACGTCTGGTCAGCCTACAAGATAAATAAAGAGGTTAAAGTGGCCACTTTGATTCTGCACTTCCCTAACTTGGAAACTTGGGTCACTCTGGAAAATACTTAGGAGAGCAGGATTATATCTTGGCATGCACTTGGGGTAGCACAGGGGCAGTTAGGGCTCTGTCTGTGCACCTGAGCTAGACATGGTCTATCCAGTGATGATTGTGAAAGGTCTGGAGGATCCTGAACTCCCAGCATCTGTCTAACCACCTGGTCTACATTCTGGTACTGTAATAATAAGTATAATAGGTGTGCAGTGGTGTGGTGGGGGAGGAGACAGGGATGAAGATAGCCTGAATGAGGTACTAATCTTTTTTTAGTCAATACATAGTTGAGTCCTGGCTCTGTACCAGACCTGTGCTTGACACTGGGGCACCGTGGAGATGAAGAGATATAGTTTCCTGAGCACTTACGGTGCAGAGTCACGTGGGGTGAGGGTTCAGGAACCTGAAGATGCTAGAGATGATACCCTGTTTCATTTCTTAGAAAAGCTGAGAATCCTTGTTTGCCACTTCCTAGTTGGCTCTGCTAGCAGTGGCCATCATGGATGTATATATAGGGAAAGAGGATGTAGGCCAACTTTTTGGGTGTACCACCTCCAGTCTCCGGACACAGTACAACAGGAGTCAGATGGGCTTCTCTGTGATTGTGGCAAGAAGTGGTACTCTTTCAGACTCCAGTAAAGCAGTGAGTAACCAGGTTAGAGATTTGGCTTTAGATATCGCTTACCTTGCTGCAGTATGAACCGACAGCTCTCTAGACATGACCATTCCTAGGCCAAGCTGTGAAAGAGGGAAGACGATTCCTGAGAAAGGCTTAGAGAAGCTCCATTCTTAGTGTGGGTCTAGAAAATGGCAAAAGAAGAGACACCTCCAAGTCAGGACAGAGGCAGTGCTGTAAGTTCTTTCATGTCATTTGCTGCTTGAGTCCTGAGTCCTGGATGTGAGGAAACTATGAGGTCTGAGCAGATGGTTTCTGTGAGGCAGGAGGAAGGATTACATTCTCTGGCCCTGAAAGCCTTGACGTAGTTGGGGTAAAGGGGTGCAGGGAGGCGACATGTGTCAGAAAGTGGACAAGACCTGATATGGATCACAGGTGTTGTTCTCTCATCAATGGCCAACATTCATGGAGTACAGGCCATTTCCTCTTTAAGGTACCTCGCGAGTTGGAGTGAGCTCCAGAGGTCACAGTCACAGACCTGCCCTACTTCCCATATCTAATGGTTCACACTGCCTCTTGCTAGAGAAGGGTCCTGGCTGGGGAAAAAGTGTACTGCTATCACCCCTCTTTCTACATTGGGTCCTGGACAGTTGAAAATTGACTTTAGCCTCTTCTGCTAGGATTAAAAATCCTCTGGGGGCCTTCTGTGTTGGAAGGAAATGAACTGGGAGAACCCTGCATGCCTCACTTGATCCTGACCACGCTGGCCTGCAAATAGGCCCTTGTGGCTAGGTACTGTCACCATTCCTGTAGGTCTGCCCTGTCCACCACCTCCGTCATACCTTCCACATTTACTCCTCTGCTGTTTGGGGTTTATGCAACCTGCCTGTCTACCATTATGGTACCTAGTGAGGCAAGAGGGCGTGGTAGCTAGTTGCATTTACCTAGCCTAGGCAAATGGGATCTGCTGTTCACATCCACAGCCAAGCACCATGCTTTTCCCAGGCATGGAATGATGGAGGAACTGGTGGCATTCTGGACGTAAAGAATACTATGCCCTTCTCTTTCTATTAGTCCACTGAGAATCAAGGCCTAGAATACCAAGTCTGCATGGCCTGAGAGTCAAGAGATCTGACTTGGGTCTGTCTATACAGTGGGGTTTAGGGCCACCTTAAGGCATGTAGGTCAGATGGAGCCTGGGAAAGGATAAGGAGATAAAGTTTCCCAGGGCTGATCTCTTCAACAGGGTGGAAATATGGGCTGAGCTGCTGTTTCCTGAGGACCCAGGCTGTCTCTACTCTAATTGACCTGTGGATGTTTTCTGCCAGATGGAGCCAGACCATTGCTCTATAGTAAGTTAAGTGTAGGAAAGGTCTCACAAAGTGAGCTACTTGCTGCCCTTGGGAGGTTAAGTGAGAGGAGAGGACTCTGGATTCACCCTTCTAGGTCTGAGTCAAGGCTTTAGTTGCTTCCTAGTGTGTGATTCTGTTGTGAGTCATTTGGCCTCCCAGTGAGGCTGTCTCATCTATCAAATGGGATGAAAGACTTCCTCCCGCCTCAGGTGATGAATATTGAACCCAGGGCCTTGTTCATGCTAAATACATCTCCCCCATCCCAGGTTTTATTTTTGTGGCATCCAATTGATGAGGCAAAGGTCCAATGTCTGGCTCCTAATAGCACATTTGACACCATCCCTGGCTGTGCGAGCCTTGTATACCTTCAGGAAGACCTGCTCCAAGTGTCCTGAGTCTGAGGAGAGACAGTGTGGGGAAAGGAAGGCTGCTGTGTCTCCCTAGCTAGGGCTGAACTCTCAAATTCCCAGGTGACTGTGGGTTGCAGGTTGCAATTCCAGAGCTTGTCTGCTTAGGTTTGAACCCTGACTTCAACACTGCCTTGCATTGTGACATTTGTTGAGTAACTTGGTATCCTGGGCTTCAGGAACAGGGTTGAGAATAGTGTACTGACTGACCATACAAGGCCATCTGGGTTTGATGAACTTACTTGTGGAAAGCAGCAAGTGGTAAGGCCTTGTCAGGTGCCCGCTGTCAGTGAGGTATGCTTCTGGGAGTAGAAGGTTCCTAAGGAACTAAAGATGGCAACTCTCAGAAAGCTCCAGAACCTCTTTTAGAGTTGACATCCCAGTGACTCCTTCCTTCGGAGCCTAAGGTACGGGTCCTGTCTCCTGGCCTAGTTGTTGGCATTAGCCCACATTCCAGCTGGTAACTACCCCATGTTCCTTCACATAACAGATAAGTTGAACACACGTCTTGGTGTGTTGACTGTATACCAGGTCTGGGTAAAGGAGGCCCAGTATACATCTGTAATTGGCAGATACTACTACAGTTTAACCCTGGGAGTGTCAGAGTAAGCACAGGGCTCTGTCTCTATGTCTCCCCTTGCATTGGTAACTGTGTTTGAGAGCTGCCAAGAAAGGGATCAGGGCAGTCCTCCGGGCTTAGACTGGCAGATGATATACCCTGTTGGCTGAATAGATTGTGGGCTTGAGGTTGGTCGTTTCCAACTGAATCCAGTGTGCCAGCTGACACAGTTTCTCTTTTCTGAATCCTGAATATCAATCTTGTCCTATCCCTATACTTTTAAAGTCTCAGCCAGGCGGTACCCTTGAGATGACTCTTCACTGTGGCCTAATGGTTGTCAGAGAGCTCTCTGGGAGGGACATTGGGGTAGCATCAAGATGGACTCATACCTGAAATCTTTAGGTTATAAGCAATTGCTTTCTTCTCATAGTACTGAGACTGAGGAGGCTGTATACCTTGAAGGAGATATGCTGAAGCCTGGCATGCCCTTGTCTCTTCCTTGGTACCCACCCTTCCTTCCTTCCTTCCTTCCTTCCTTCCTTCCTTCCTTCCTTCCTTCCTTCCTCCCTCCCTCCCTCCCTCCCTCCCTCCCTCCCTCCCTCCCTCCTTCCCTCCTTCCTTCCTTCCTTCCTTCCTTCCTTCCTTCCTTCCTTCCTTCCTTCCTTCCTTCCTTCCTTCCTTTTGGTTTTTCAAGACAAGAGTTTCTCCATGTAACAGCCCTGGATGTTCTAGAACTCATTTTGTAGACCAGGCTAGTCTTGAACTCACAGAGACCCACCTACCTCTGACTCCCCAAGTGCTGAGATTAAAGGTGTGCCCTATCACTGCCAGGCATGATAGTCTTGGTAGATCTTCAGTGGACTTGCCTTTCTTCAGTGGTGATGGTTCTGCCTCTGCCCTCTCTCCCTGGTATAGTTCCAGGCTGGTGTAGTTCTGGTCCAGCTCTTGTTCTGGTCATAGGTACTCCACACAAATTTGATATGAGTAGGAAAAGTAGACAAATAGGAGACCCGGGTTTTGTCTTGGGCTAGATCACTGCTATTGTGCCAACTTTGCCACTTCCTGCGGTATCTTCATACCCGTCTTGTCTCCTTGCTGGTGACCTGGTTCTGCTACCGTGGGACCTCTTAGAATGTCTTCTAAGCACTGTCCAGGATAGGAAAGGGACCAGATAATGACCTTACTTGTGGAATTGGGGGACACAGAGACAAACCGAGTCAGCGAGAGCTCTTTTGTCCACACGACCCTGTATTACCTTGGAGAGGAGCATTTCCTCTCCTCCAGATAATTAGATTGTGGTGTAGGAATTGTGTGAGCAGTGGTATGCCTGCTTGCACCATTGTTAAACGTGCCCACGGAATCTTCTGTGTAGGATCCTAGACTTTTCTGCCTTGAGGCTGGAGTGGTGGGAAGAAATGAGAAGGCTTCGTTAGAGTGTAGTGGAAGACAGGTTCCATTTATGTATATTTGGGGATCAGAGAGGAAGGGCAGCTCCCAGGAAAATAGCAAAAGGCTTTGAGGAGAGGAGTTGAGCTGAGTCTCGCAGGATGAACTGGAGTTTTCCAGAAAGAAGACTCAGACCGGTTGAAGAGGAACATTTCAGGCAGATGAAGTAGCTTACGCAAAGGGATGCAGCATGGGAAGACGTGGCATGTTTGGCTACAAATAGCTACATGTGGGTGTATATGGGGGTGTGGTAGGAGAGGAGGTTGGCAGGGCGGGCTGGGCCAGAGCTGGGTTCTGCCCCTCCCTCTGCCACGTACCCAGTGGCTTCCTGCCCAGGTTCTGGCCCTGCTGGTTCCTGTTCTGAGGTGAGTTCAGTGTCATGCCTGACCTGTTTGACTTGGAAGTTTAGTTTTGCCATAGATGTGAACTGGGAGTCATTGAGAGGTTCTAGTCATGTGTTCAAGTATCTTGTAGTCAAAAGAGTGTTTTGTTGGTAGTTCCATGGGGGCTGCTGAAGTGATCTCAGGAAAGACTTTAGAACCCAAATTAAAGCAGGCAAGGGATAAAGAGGAGCTAGCGGTCAAGTGACAAGTGACCTTCCACCTTCCTCCCGTCTCTCCCTCTAACTTAGGTTAACATTTTTTTCTCTTTTATCTACTCCCCTCCACATAGCATACCTTTCTTTGGGGTGGGGTGTCTTCCCTGTCCTTTGGCCTGTCAGTCCTGGCCTTATGGGAACCTCCTGCCTGCCTATATGGCCATTGGAACTCTCAGGGTGTAAGTGGTACAGGTGCACCATCTAGAGACAAGACGTGGTACTGCAGCAATGGCATGTTTGAACGGAACGGGAGGGGCTTAAGGCTAAATAGTCTTGAGAAGGATAAGAGGGCAAATTTTGGAATAAATTTGAGGAGAGGAAAAATGTTACAAAGCCACCCTGAAATGTTCACCAAGAGAGCATTGAACCTGAAGGATGGGTGAGGAAGGACTATGTTCAAAGATTAGGTTGGATGGGCATTCTAGACCTAGGCACTGTTATTGGGACAGTGTTATTGTTATGAATAACCAAAAATAGTTGTGGGGCATTTCATTAGTGCTTTTGTGAATTAAGTCTTTTATTTGAAAGCACATAAGGAAACATCAAGGAATTGGTGCTCTGAGAAGCCAAGGGACTTGGCTAGGATCACAGGGCTCAGGTTTCACTCCCTGGCCAGCCTTCCTGTAGCCGTGGTTGTGAACATTGCGTTATACTGCCTGTCACTAAAACTCCTACGGTAATGCCTGCTGCCACTGGGTTCAAGGAAGCAGCAAGGTCAGAACCTTGAGAGTTGGCCAATCCTCTGGGGTCTGCTCAGAGGTCAGAGCCTGGAGCAGAAAGTTGTGATTCTAAGGCAGGGATAGGTTGCCAGAGTAGAGGACATGGATCAGGGCTAAGAAAGTCCCCAGGGGATGACGACAGGCGTGAGAGGGTGTAGGGTGGTAGAAGCAGACATGTAATAACAACTCACGGTGCTGAGAAAGTGGGCTAGGAAGGTAGAGTGGGGTGCAGTGTCCCTTTAAATGTAGAGAGGTCGGTGAGCTCTGGAGGGAGAAAACTGAAGGGCGCCCGAAGATCAAGAAAACCAGTCTTAAGGCCCAAGACCTGTGGTGAATGTCCTGGACTTAGGAACACCCTCCCCTAGGGGCCTAGGCCACGGGCTGGTACATAAATGGCAGGAAATAGACACAGGAATCAGAAGGTTGGACAGACTGCCACCTGCTGCCAGAAGTGAGCACTGGTCCTCGAGGCCTTGGGTCAATCCTAGGAAGTGTTGAAAACTCAAAACTCGCTGCCTCTGGCTGATGGGAGCCAGAGGAGAGAGGATCAGGGGGGAGAGGAGTAGAGTAGAAAGGACATTTGTCGGGGACTGGGAGATGGGAGGAGCCAACCGTCTGGAGCATAACCAGGAAGGGATTTGGAAAGTGGGCAGGTTTAGGTAGAAAAGATGTAGATGATGTTGTGATGGTAGCCGTCCCTATCTGTGAACCTAGAGGAGATTCCTCTTCCATTTTTATCTCACATCCTGACCCTCCACAGCCAGTGCTGCCTCCCCACCCTGGCCTCTCCTGTGTGTTCCGTTGTGTACACTCACACACACACACTGTTGTCATGGAGGAACCAGGAAGACGCTGTTGTAGGCTTTTTCTGTTCTCACTCCTCAGTTCTGCTGCTCTGCTTCCATGATTTCTCTGGCAGTGAGGCGTGCTCCTCTGGGAGATAGGAGGGAGGCACACTAACCGGACTGGGCTGGTCCAGACCCCAGCATGGGGATCTGAGACTGGGACCCATAGAAGGTACACCAGGAGATGGGAGGTCCCTTGGCAGTGCTGTGTAGGCTGTGGAGGGGGTGAGAGCTCAGACATCTTTGTTCCTCCCTCCCCAAGACTCCTGGAGGGGAGAGACCAAGTCTTTTTCTTTCTTTTTTTTTTTTTCTCACCATGATTCCTGAGCCGTGTGTGCAGCTTAGCATGTTTGCTGAAGGAGTGGATGGGAGTCGTGCAGCAGAATGCATGGGCAGGAACCATAGCTGGGTTTGGTAGGGAAATGGTCAGCTCCACCCTGGTGTCTAGGGCTCTGTAGCTTGTCAGAGCAGGTGGTTCCTCCAGGGCTGAATTAGCCCAAAAGCCGAGGGCCTTAGGTCTGAAGGCCTCCTTTCTTTGCTTGGCACTGATCCTGTGCTCTGCCTCCACAGGTGCCTCGTGAGAAGTGCCGATGTGCAGTGGGCAGCATCCTGAGTGAGGGAGAGGAGTCACCCTCACCTGAGCTCATCCACCTCTATCAGAAATTTGGCTTCAAGGTATTCTCCTTCCCAGCACCCAGCCATGTGGTGACAGCCACCTTCCCTTACACCACCCCCATGTCCATATGGCTGGCTGCCCGCCGAGTCCACCCTGCTTTGGATATCTACATCAAGGTGAGACATGGAGGGCGGACAGTCAGATCCCTTGGGTGGGAACTGAGAGGACTGCCCAGGGTGTGAGGAATTAGTTTGGAGAGAGGAGCTCTCAGAGACCCTCACGGATCAGGCACCTGTGTCGCCAGCAATATTTGCAGAGACTCCTGGCATCTCTTTCAGATGTTTAAGGTCTTGGGGTCAGACCATCCCCAAGAGCTTGTTGAGAAACCTGATGTGGTCAGATTGGCTCTGTCTCTCCTCACCCTGTCCCTCTCCTGCTGGAGGCCTAACAAGCTCTCAGTGGTCATGTGTCACCCTGGCCTCGATGCTACTACGTTTATTTCCATCCCCATGCCCCTCAGGACTTGAACAGCAGTGGCAGGCTTTGCCTCTTTCGTTTCTGACCTGGAAGGAAATAATGCTGGCAACCTAGCCTGTCTGTAGGAGGAGGAAAGTCAGCCACCTAGAGATCTGACAGGGGTCTCTGTCTATAGAAGTCTTAAAAACTTGATCTGTCTACACCCCTTCTTTGGATGTGTTCTAGGCTTGAAAGCTAAGGAAAAGACCACAGTTTGGGTTTGAAGTGATTGATTGTTCATTTGTTTGGCTTGTTTTTATAGAGTCTGTGCTGAGTGCTCTTCAGACCACAGTGTGGGAGACTAGTGCATGAAAGAGGTGTGCACAGCGAGGTGATGAGGAAAGGCGGGAAATACAGGGACATGGAGGAAATAGGAGGAGGCTTGGGGTTAGAGACAGCGGGTCACTTCAAGATGGAATCCTAGGAGAGCTGTTGCAGAGAAGGTAAGGCTGTCTCTTCAGGGCAGGGCAAAGAGCAATGGTGGACTTGTTTGGAGATTTTTGTTTTGTTTTGTTTTTTCCCCCTGAGGCAGGGAATCATGTAGCTAGTCTGGTTTCAAACTTGCTGTGTAGCTGAGGGTAACCTTGGACTCCTGCTTCTCATTTTTCTACCTCTCAAGTTTCCAGATGACAGCTGTACTCCACCATTCCTGTCAAGGAGCATAGGTTTGATCTCAGTGTAGTTAGGGTATACTGGCACACGCTGTAATCCCAGTTTCCTGGGATGCTGAAGCAGAAGGACCTAGAGTTTGAGTCCAGCCTGGGTTACATACAGAGATCCTGTCTCAAAGAATTACAAATATCTTTCTCTCTGTGTGTGTCAGCGATATAAAGCTTGAAGGCATGTGTGGGGTCTCATATTCAATGCAGTCCCCAAAATAAACAAAAAAAACCCAAAACAAACTTAACAATCAATGCAGTGTTCACTTGAAGCCGTCTGTTCAAGATGGGCTGCCCCACTTCTGAGCGTGGGTGAAGAGGTGGGAAGTGTGCTCAGGAGGCAGTCAGGATCTGACTGGAAATGGCCACAGGTTAAGCTGCCTCCTCTTGGGTGATGCTCTTCCTTCCTACAGACAGATTGGGTTGCCAGCATTACTTTCTTCCAGGTCATAAGTCACTGGGCCAGAGACTAGTGATGCAAAACCAGCACCGAGATCAGCAGTCTGTTTACGGTGGAGCTGTTGTGCTAAGGCTGGGTTGGCTGTTGGGGGGGGGGGGGGTGTCTCAGAGGATATGGCCTTTTTTTTTTTTTTTTTGGTTTTTCAAGACAGGGTTTCTCTGTGTACCTTTGGAGCCTATCCTGGAACTCACTGTGTAGCCCAGGCTGGCCTCGAACTCACAGAGATCTGCCTGGCTCTGCCTCCCGAGTGCTGGGATTAAAGGCACACGCCACCACCGCCTGGCCCGTTTCCTTTTTTAAGGTAGTTGAAAGCGTAGTGTTGCTTTCCATTGAACTGTGGGAGTCTAAAAGAGGTACCTGGTTTGGGGTAAAACTGGTTCTGTGAGCTAACAGTGGAACTGCTCAACATCTGCATGAGGTGTGGAAATGGCTAAGTGGCGGTGATGTCTGTCATCAGAGGTAGGGAAGAGGCTGGGGAAGAGAAGAGCAAGTTTTTCCTTTGTGAGCTGGGAGATGGCGGCCTGGAGCACTGCTAGCGAGGTTGTGCTCCCTGAGCCCGGGGTAGGAGGTGGGAAGTGGGTTGGTTTGGTGGCAGAAAGTGAGACACAGATGTCCTAGGCCTGCTCTGCATGGCACCTCAAGGGAGGGCTGCTGGACCCGGTTTGCCATCTTGTTTGATCTGTGTCGTCTTTGGTCTTGATGGCTAATCTGGAGGAGCATCCTCAGGAAGATATTTCCTGGGTTCCAGACCTCAGAACAGGGTGGGTGGCGTGTAGTTTGGTGGCAAGCAACTCGGCCACCAAAGCTTTTTCCCGGCTTCAGGGGTTTATTTTTAGATACCTTTGTCCAAATTTCCCGGCCCCTGACTGCTTCACAAGTTGGCTGGTTTTGACGTCATCTCTTTGATGAAAGCCCTTCCTCCTCCTGTGGGAGCCTGTCAGCTATGTTCTAGGCTCTGTTTTCCTGGGGTGCTGTCAGGGACAAAAAGCCAGGGGTTTGGGGCAGGGTTCTTGTGTTTAGCCTGGCTTTGGATCCTAGGAAACTAAGTTGAGGGGGAGATGAGGAAGATGTTGGTTGGCCATAAGTGCAGTCTACAGGAGGTGGCCCTTGCCTCTCAGCACAGGGGACGGAACAGAGTCAGGTCACTTAGGTTACTAATGAGACACCAGCACTTGTGCCTCTCCCAGCCCAACAACTAGCTGCTGTTGACTTTGTGTACACACACACACACACACACACACACACACCACACACACACACACACACACACACACACACACACACACACACACACCCCTCTCCTCTCTTACTCTCACTTTTCTCTGGATTTGGGATTGCTGTGAATGTTCTCAGATGAAATGACAGCAGCCGTCAGCACTCTTCGTGAGGGATGGTTTTGCTGCCGGATAAAGGGAGGGTTGTCTCGGCAATCTCACCTGCTGCCCCAGGGGCTGAGGTGAGTGTGGGTGGGTGGGGTGAGGAGAGGAGAGCTCTAAGAGTCTCAGAGAGCTTTGAGTTGGGAGGTGGAAAGCAGCTGCTGTCCTGGCAATTGCAGATGTGCCTAACTCCTGGGGCATTGGTCTCATGGGACAGCAAAGGACCTAAAGGTCACTGCAAGAAGCCCAAAGAGGAGTGTTTTCCAGGCTCCTCTGGTTTCTGGAAGGAATAGCTGTAACCCATCTTTGTGATCTGCATGACAGCCTCTGGCCCTCTGGCCAGCCTTTCTCCGCTTGGCAATGTGCCAGACTCAGCTGTAGAAGCTGGAATTTTCCTTTTTGTTTTATTTGTTTCTGAGACAGAGTTTCCCTGTGCAGCTCTGGCTGTCTTGGAACTTGCTATGTAGTCCAGGCTGACTTCCAGCTCAGATTCGCATACCTCTGCCTCCTCAGTGCTAGGGTTAAAGATATGTGCCCCCACCACCAGGTGCTAGAATTTCTGCCTTCAAAAATACTATTAGGAATCTCCAGGCTAAACACTATGGGACAGTCTGTGTAGGGCTGACTGGGAACCATGTGACCATCTATGTGTGTAGACGTCCCAGCACGCCATGGTGCTTCATTGACGTGCAAGGGAGGAGGAGACCATTCCTTAAGTCCCAGACAGGCTTCTTGCAGCTACAGGAGGAAACTGAACCTCCTTAAAATTATAAGACCACAGAAGAGGTGTTCAAGTGTGAGCCTAGGACAGTAGGCAAAGACCCCCCTCTCCCCGCCCCCCACAATTCACCTCAGGCTAGAACCAGCCTTTTTACGTGTCCAAGGAAGACTTGGGCACATGTGGCGTGCAGGACTGAATGGTGAAAGTGGGGATTCCGGGTATGGTATTGTGTATGAAAGGTCCCTAGCATGGGCTGTGGCTCATGACTGGGGACATGAGTAGTCGATCATCGGGATCATTGAGGGGATTAGACTGACCAAGCCACCTTACTACCCTACCCCATGATTAACTCCCCTTCAGCAAGGTCTAGAATATTTTCATAAACCCCTTCTAGGGTCTTTTATATCCAGGAGTTTCCAGGGGAAGGATCTTGTTTAAAAAAAAAAAATTGCTTAAGCATCTTCTCTCAAGTTTAAAGAAACAGGGTCTTATTATTCACACGATGGCTGGTGGTAGGCAGCCCCCATAAATCAGACAGGGTTCTTTCACTCTAGTGTTGGAAAGAGCTGTAGGAGGAGTTGCCGGAAAAGATGGTTTCTGTGGAGGGGGCCACAAGGGCCAAGTCCTGGGACCGCTTTGTTGACTGGGGTTGGTCTAACAGGGGCTTGGAGTCATACTTCTCACACTGCTCTGGGGTGGGAAGGAACTATAAAGGCGGTGCTGAGGTGTACCCTGTGGCTGGCAGCTTGGACCCTTCTTGTTTCAACTGTAATTGTTATGCTCAGGGCTCTTTAACCCAGTTGAGGTCTTAGCCTTTTGTCTGGGAGAGGGCTTCCGAGGCTCAGCTGTTTTGCACACTTGTGTAGTAGCTGAGGTGAACCGCTGGGAAGGTCCCTCCACCCCTGCCAGATGTGTGATGAGTCTGGATTGGAGGATGCTGTGTGGCTGCAGTGTAAGTTGGAGGGACGGGTACCAGGTTGCTTTCAGAAGAGGCATTTGTTCCTGAAGAAGCATCATTCTAGTAGAAACTGGAACTCAATGAAGGCTTGAGGAGCTTCAGGTTGGAGGTCTGTCCGGGGTGCAGGTAACTGAACTCTTAAGTGGTGGGTGATAGTTTGGCCAGCTAGGATCTAAGGAGCAGGGCACAGCAAGGTGCCTGTGGGAGTGAGTCAGCCTGATGAGCGGATGAAGCCTATAGCAGCCTGTTCAGAAACTTGGCTCTGCCCACTCTGAACCCTGTGTTTGTGTCCTCTCAGCCTGCTTTATCAGCTGTGAGGGAGTTAGGGGATGGGGCTGGGTCCAGAACACTAGTGGAGGTCTGTTAGGCCCTGGCTGTGGGAATCCAGATGAGGAAGCCCCAGGGGAAATTTGAGATCTGGTCACATCTCTCACTCCTTGGCTGCCATCTTGGCCCAGCTAACATGATCGAGTTCCAAGCTCTTTATTTTAATAAGGAGTGCTGGGCTACTGTAGGGCTCGACATGGAGAATGTACTTAGCATACCAGGCCATTGCCTTCCCAGCACCAAAATTCAAAGGGTAAGGTGGAGGCCCTCTTGACATCTCAGCTTAGTCTCTTATTCAGCAATTAATTGCTGAACCTTCCTTTGGATGGCACTGTTCTGAGCATGGGGATTAGTTAGAAGATAATCACAGGGGTCTTAATTAAAGCAAGTGTGCCTGAATAGTTGGCAAAAGCCTAGAGAAGGGGAGGTTACCTAAGGTCAAGGGATGAAGTAGTGGGTGAAGCCAGGCGTGAGTGGAGGTGGAACCAAGAAGCAAAAGACTTGTGAATTTGGGCTGTACTTGGAACGGTGCCATGGTGGGCCTGAGATGACAGCAACATGCACCAGCTTGACACTCAGTCCCCAGCACTGGTTGTTAGCGTTGGAGCCTGAGGCTGCTGGTCTGTCTTCCCATTTTCCCAGCAGGCACTCATTAATGGTGGCCTTGCAGCTGCTCTGGGCACAGGAAGCAGCTGCTCCAGGCACCTTATTGGGCCTGATGTCCTCACCCCTCTTGAGGTTGAGGCTGCTGCATTCCCAGGCTTCTGTCACTGGGTCTCTAGAGCAGGTTACATGGCACAGTTACAGCCTGCTAATTGGGCTGCTCCAGCATGGAGACAAGGCACTTGTAGTCCAGGACATAGGATTAGGTGACAAGCCCCTAGACTCTAGAGTCGTTCCCATTACCTCATTGAGAGCTTAGCCATGTCTGAGAGTATGGGGGAGGGACAGGCTCACTGGAAACGGCACAGGCAGCCGTAGTAAGGACAGGCAGTGTTATCTAGGTGGGAAGGCATGTCCAGAAGAGACATTAGAATCCACTGAGACTAGAGGGCCCAGGAGGAGTACCAGAGTTTATGGTCAAAAGATCTGCCTGGGTCCTGCAAATACCAGGGAGCCACAGATAGTATCTGAGTATCTGCCATCATGCCAAGGGTATGTCATCTGAGTGACAGTGTCCAGGCCGGGCTTCAGAGCAGGAGATGTGAGTGCTGGGAGATGAGAAGGAAGACCGGAGGCCATAGCCAAACTCAGGGGAAGAAACAGAACTCAGCTGAGAGAGTAGTGACTGCTTGTTCCTAGATGCTCCAAGCCAAAAACTGTAACAGAAGACCTTCTCACATGCAAAGGCATTCCTCAGGGAACTGTTGCTGGAGATTGAGATATATGGAGACCCATGGGGTACTAGACCTTTCTCCTTGAGGCTCTCTGGATTCGCCTCTTCTTTCTCCCTCCCCTAGGACTGAAAGCACAAAGCCAGCCTTTGCTGGGGTGGCATGGGAACCACCACTCTCGAAATACCAGCTTGCGTATTGTAAGCTTGGCATCTCTGTAGGACCCTAGGGGCTGAGGCTGTCTGAGTGGTACTGTTTGGTTGAACCATCACCAGTTCAGAGAGGATACCTTTCCTAAGCAGGTGGGACTTACCAAGGAAGAGAGAACTTCTCCAGAAAGCTTGGGTTTGGGATTAGGGAGTAGAAAGGATTCTGAGAAGGGAACTTTTTCATAGAACAGATTGAGTGTTCCCTTTGATGACACCCTCAGATAAGAGGCTACATGTCTAATAAAACGGGTAGAAAGGACATCCCTGAGAGGTGGAGAAGGGGTCCAAGTGCCATTTGGAACTGGGAAATTCAGGGCTACCTCCCCCTCCCCCCATTTTCTCTCTATCCCGCTTTCAGGTGCTTGGCTTCATGACTCCATCTGCACTGGGCAGCCTTCCTGCTGCTGAATAACCAGTCAGCAGCACTTTTACCAGCTCACGAGCCAGGCAGGGATCAGGGTTCTCGACTACATAGACACTGCAGAGTGGCTGAATCTTTGAGGATGGGTAGATTGTGTAAGCTCTGGTAGGAGGGGTATCATCAGGAACATCCAGTTTGGAAGGTAGAGCCATGGCATCCTGTGGCTGGCCCACCCAGAGCTCTGGCTGAATGCCCATGGGCTACTGCTCACTTCAAGATCCCTAGCCCTCTGCTCTTTCCATGAGGACCCTAGAGCAGGGCTGAACTAGGGTTTCATATTGTCCATCTATGCCTTGGAGAAAGGGAAGGCTAGACTTGGCTGCAAGCCCCAGGCTTCCCTGTCTGTCCAGGGACCAGAATGTATGAGGACCTATGTCCCAGGTACCTGCTTCCAGGGAATCATCATTTCTCTGCTCCTCAGTCCCCAGCAGTCCTGATACCTGACTGCTGCTGAGCCCCCCTCCATGAGCCACCTAGGACGCTAGGGCCTGGGTAGCACCAGGGAGATGAGCAGAAGTGTAAATTGTGTGGCGAGCTGCCGGCTCTGAGGTGAAAATGAAAAGTTCAGTCAACAGCGGCAGTAGGCACAGCAGGCTGGGGTGCCAGGCACAGCACCCCACCTCCCTCCTCGCTCCTTCACACCCCCCTCCCTGCAGTCTTCCCCAGGCTCCTTCCCAGGTCTGGCCTGCCTGCCTTGCTCCTTTGTCATCCCTGCTATTTGGGGGCTCCCAGGCTGGCCCTGGGCTAAGCCTGATTCTGCGAAGGTCTTGACTTCTTGCTTCTGTTGTGTTTCTCTAATTTGTTGACTGGCACACAAAGAAGTGGGCTGTCCTTGAGTGAACGTGGTGTTTGCTGATGTTTATGGTAGGCCTGTCCATCATCCGTTCTTTTGTGGTTTCCACATATGCAGTGCCTTGTCTTCAAACAATAGTGCTTTTGTTAGGGGCTGGAGAGATGGCTCAGTGGGTAAGAGCACTGGCTGCTCTATAGGAGGACCCGGGTTCAATTCCCAGCACCCACATGACAGCTCCCAACTGTCTGTAATTCAAGTTCTGCACTCATAAAAATATGCAGGTCAAACACCAATGCACAATAGTGCTTTTGTTTTTCCTAGTTCCTCACTTCTCTTGAAATTATCTGTTCTTCTTTGACTTTATAATTGGAGACACTGAGGCCCAGAGAAAAACCACCTTCTTGTCAGGAGCTTAGGCTCAGATTCTAGATCCTTGTGTGGGGCTGTCCGTACCACTTCTGATGCTTCCTCCCTCCCTGACTGCCTTCTTGGCTTGCACTTTTCAAGGCTTTGGGTAGAGGTAGGGTAGAGTGAGGAGGGCCAGGGAGGGAAGGGAAGAAGGTACTCAAACCCTTCACTTGGCTTTCTCTGCTCTCATCGGGGTTCCTCAGGACTTGACACAGGTTCAGGTTCTGGGGCAGAAGCTGCTGTGCAGTCTGGTGGAGATTGTGGGAGGGGGAAAGGGAGGGGAGGGAGAAGCTGACGGAGTTCCTGGACAGAATAATAACAATGTGCTGTATTCTAGCTGCGGCCTCCCTGCCGTGCCTCCCCTAAGCACTTTGCACATGCAGTGCAGACCGGCTGCCTGAGGGACCCCCAGGGTCTGAGCCCCCGCTTGTGAGGACCTCTGTGTGCAGGCGGGAGCCTATCGATGTCCTTGTAATTAAAAATGAGCATGCCTCACTTCCCCCAGCGAGGAGAAGCTTCCACCTCGGGTGGGTTGCAGCAGCTGCTGGCTGGCTGTGTGACTGCCTGTTTGTCCAGCCTGGTACAGAGGGGTGAGTGTGACTGGGCAGCCAAGGGTGAGCAAAGAGGTAAGGAGGATGCATCAGGCAGAACTCACTTCTTTATGGGCCTGGAGCTTAGGCAAGAGATGTGTGACCCAGGCCTTGACTTGCACCCACGGCCTCTTCATTGGGGCATTTGCCACCTAGCTCTAAGTAGATCTAGTCCCTGAGCAGCCTGGAGGTGGGATTCCCCTTGAGTTTCCAGCCTGACCCCACTGCTTCTGTTTCTTGCCCTTCCACACTGCTAGCTGAAGTCAATACAGATGTTCTGAGAGCAAAACAAAATATTCAGATCCTCTCTCTTACCTCCCTTATCCCTGAATTCAGAAAGATCTACTTGTGTGTCCTGAGAGGAAACCTTAGCCCATCATACCAGCCCAGCTCCTTGTGGGAGCCCTGGGTAGTATGGGCAGACACTTGCCCCTATCCAAGAGATAGGCTTAGCCTGAGGTGAAGAGTAAGTTCCCAAGGTGGCTGAGATACCCTCAAGATGGTAGCCTTGTGCAAGGTGGTGAGGTGCTCCCAGTACTTTGGGGTAGGTAGTTCATGTTAGTAGAGGGTAGAGTAATAGTGCGGGATACGCTGAAATCTCCCTTTCTTATTTCCGATTCCGGCAGGCGTGTGTGTGTGTGTGTGTGTGTGTGTGTGTGTGTGTGTGTGTGTGTGTGTGTGTGTGAATGAGCTGCCCTAGGGTTGGAGTTTGTCAGATGACCGCTAGTCGAATGGCCAGGAAAGATTTCTCTGTCTTGGCCTTGCTTCCACCTACTTTTAGTTTCTTGGGCTGACAGGGACTTCAGGTCTATCTGGGCTCCCTTTCCCAGCAGTACTAGGCTCTTGTGGCATTGAGCTGGTGTCCTTGGCCATTGGCAGTCTGCTCTCCAAGGGCTCCCTGGGGCTAGCTGAGGGAGAGGCAGCTGGCCTCACCTTCCTCCAATGATTTTCCAATATTTTCTGGCTCGTCAACATGCTGTTTGGGCAGCAACTCCTGCTGGGTATTGAGGACCCAGAAGCCAGCCCATGGCTACCCTCTTTTTCCCTGGAGGCTGCACCTGTCTAGCAAGGAAAAGGTTTATTCTTCCTGCCGGATCACTCAGGGACAGGGCACATGCTGGTTCTGCCCCCTTGCTCTTTTATCCCCTGGTCCCATTAGACTCACCCCTGCTTGGTGAGCAGAGCACAGAGGGGAGAGTGGTCTCCCATGAAGGACGACAGGGGCTGCTGTAGGCCCCCTCCTTGCCTGAGGCTCAGGTAGAAGTTTTACCCCTTTGCCTTCTTCTGCGCCTCCTTTCCTGCTCCTGAGTCTGAATTTTGACAGGACCCAGTATGTGTTATAATGATTTGGGGTTGAGCAAGCTATGGGATTTTTAATTAGCTTTATGCTTTCCTCCAGTAGGGAGGACCAGGGCCTGTTAGATAGCAAAGGGTGGACCGCTGCTGAATTCAGGTCTGACGCAGGCCTGGACAGTTAGTGTTTTGCTCCCTGTGTAGGAGGCTGCGAAGAGGTAGGGGTGCAGAGAACTGTAGCCAGGCCACAGTTTGCTCTCCATCCCCTGTCTCCCCCTTCTCTCTGTTCTCCCGATGGCTTTGAGATGAAGGCGATGGCAAGGATGGAGGATGCAGTTTCCATGGTAACAGGCTGTCCACAGCCAGGCAACTTCAGAGCTGGGCTCTCCGGAGGAGGCAGATGCGCAAAGCAGCCACAGAGCTGCCTGCCAGTGAGGGGGCTGGCAGAACAGGTGGCACAGGGTGGCTGTCTGGTGCTGCCCACCCTGATGCCCAGCCTAGGAGAGAGGGTGGAAAGAGCACTACCCCCTCTTCTCTATTACTGTCAGACTCTTCCAGAAAGAAAGGGTGGGAGGTAGCCTGAGTTTGGTAAGGGTCAAGACTGGGGTAAGAGCTTCATTGTAATGTAATCTCTGGATGGACGTAGACTTGACTCCTGTTCTTGAGATGGCCGTTGGTCATTCTGATGCTGCCAGTTGGACCTCTCAAATGCTCAGTCTGATGATGTTGGTGAATGTCATGTTCTGACTGTATCTGGGGGCTGCTTTTTAACCACTAAGGAAGGAACTGGACCTTCTTCCGGGAGCCCCCATGGCTTTGGCAGCCTGGCCCAGTTTGTTGAATGGAGCACAGGTTTAGCAGATAACCTGTCCTCAGGTGCTGGCTTTGGAAGAGTCCCAGAGCCTGGTAGCTCCTACATTTGACAGTTATGATCCGTCACTTCCCTGACAGTACATTGTCATCAGGCTTCTCCTGAGGACTGGGCCTTCAGCAAGCATGTCTAGAAACAAAGGCAGCCATCAAGAACAAAACAAAAAGCTAAAATGGTATCTATAGAGATGACATGAGACTGGATATGGAGGAGGCCTGGAGAGCAATCAGATTGGCATGAAAGATTGAAGTTAAAACTAGTCAAAGTAATGACTCTGTTTGACTGACCTTAGAAGCATCAGGGTTAGGGTGTTTCACTCTGTGTTTGGGTGCATGCATACTCAGGAGGAAAGGCTTTGCCTGGATTACTTGTGGAGATTGAATGTGAGCTGCCACTAACCTAGGCTGGGGCACCTACCTCCACCTGGCCTCCTGGATATACTCTCTCTCTAGCTGGCACTGAGGGCCCTAGCTAGGTCCTTCTTTCAGACTTCTTATCCTTTCTTTTCCCCCTCCATGGGCTCTTTTTAATTGGAGGAGGTTCCTCAACCCTTGGGCTGGCCAGGCAGGCGAACAAGTGGAGTCCTGGAGTGGCTTCTCTGAACCAGGCGATAAGTCTCTCATTACTGTTAAGTGGAAGGCTCATTTTAGAGCTCACGGTGAGAGCCTGGCAGGTGCTATAAATAGGCATGTTGTGAAGGTTGGCGGGTGAACAGTGACAGGGCAGGGGCCTCACAGTTGTCTTGGTGGGTAATTGTGCCCCATCACAGGAAAGGGAGGGCAGACTCTAGATCGAGAGACACTTGCTCCCTGTTCTGGTGGTTCCCGCCTGCCTCAGGCATATGTCTGCTGCTTTGATGCACTAGGGGCTAAGAAATACTGGTCTGTGTCCAGGCAAAGGGGAATGGAGTGCCTGTCGGCACTTGGGGCCCTAGAAGCTGATGCTTTAGCCCATTAGGTAATAATATTCAGTGCCACCTCATGTCCTATCTACCCTCCAGCTCAGATTCTGCTTCTTCCTCCTTTGGCAGAAACCCCGGCCTCAGGTGTAAGGAAGTACAGGAGCCACATTTGATTAGTTTCAGAGTTTGACAAACCTAGCCATGGGAATGTGGTAAAAGCAGTTTGTAATCGTAGTAATATGTCTATAGACAGGGGCGGAGGCCCCAGCTTTAGGGGCACTGATCTCACCCGGTATTTCTGTGTCAGTCAGCATTGTCCAGGGGAGAGGGGGATCAGGCCACAAAGTTCTAGCATAAAAAATGAGATAGGTCAGATCTTGGCTTGGGTGCCTAAGGCCATAGTCCTATCTTGTGAGGCCAGCTACTTAGTCCTAGACACTCACATAGGTTAGCAGAGCCAGGCTCTTGGGATGTTTTAGCATCTGACTTGGAATGCTGATCTGAGGATTCTGTCATTAGACCACTGCTCCTGAAGTGTAGGGGCCTGCTCTTGGAGGGCTCCTCATGTGCCTCCTTCAGTAGGGGTGAGACGTGGAAGAGATGGGGATGGAATGCACAGCTAGCTCCTCCAGAAGGAACAGGCTGTGGACAGCTCCCAGGGTTCCCTCCCATGGGACAAGCTGGTCAGGGCCCTGTAGTGCTTATACCACATTGTGCAACACTGGTAGGAGCGGAAGCTGTGTGCTCACCCTCGGCTGGAGATCTACCAGCAAGACCAGATCCACTTCATGTGCCCACTGGCACGGCAAGGAGATTTCTACGTGCCGGAGGTGAAGGAGACAGAACGGAAATGTCGGGGGCTTGTGGAGGCCAGTGACACCCCGATGGATGGCACAGGTACCGGAGGTGGGGGAACAGGGTGGCCCTGCCTGGAGTCCCTCTTCTTCTGTACAGCTGAGGACACAGCGGAGGAGGCTCCTCTGTCTAAGGAGCTGGCCTTGTAGGTAGAGTCTCCTTGGCAAAGGAGCAAAGGTGATCCCTTACATCAGCATCCACATGCAGACTTGCCTGTTCTCAGACATGTGTATCCACATAAATGTGGATTCCCACATGTTCTCCAGGTAACAAGACCCTGTCTGAATTCCTTTCAGATGCAATAGTAATTCTTACCGTCCTAGGCAGATGGGTGGACGGCGTCTGGGTGGGGTTTATCTGGAAGTGAGACTGAACTAGGTCTAAAGGTAAGAAAGGAAGCAAGGTGTTCCCGTCTCCAGTGTGAGCTCCTTCTAGAGCTCTTGCCACCAGAGCCAGCCCGTGCCGGTAGCTAGAATGCCCTGGGCTCAGGCCCACCAGCCATTTGCCTGGTTCCAACACCCTGCCATGATCTTGTATGACACTCAACGGGCAAGGAACCCTGTTGGTCACATGCCGGGTAATCCTAGGGGCCCCAACTTTTGGCTGTTCTGTTATGGGACTCAGAAATTCTAGGGGTGATAATGGCCGTGGGGAACGGAACTGTCCCTCTCTTTACTTCCCTGCGAGTCTTTCTGCCCATCCAGTCCTCAGCAGCCAAGGTCACTCTAGAGAGACATGTGTTGGCAGGGGCTGATGCAGGGAGGGTACTGGGAGGCAGTCTCTTCTCCCTTGGGGCTTGTGTCCAACATAGTTAACTTCATCTGCCACTTAATTACCTCCATGGGGTACTGCTCCCTTCTGTTTGATAGTGCCCGGCAGATACTCTTTGTGCCCCTACTGTGGGCACTGGACATTGCACAAGGTCAGTGAGCCCAGGCAGCCCCCAGAGTCGAAAGGAGCAGTGCCTTGACCTTCCTACAACCTTACTCTGCTTCCTGCCTCCTTGGCCCACCCACCCAGTCCCCTTCCCTCCCAAACACTGCCTGCCAGGAGTGTTAAAGGACGGCTTGGCACTCACTCCATACAGCTGGCTGCAGCCACAGCTCCCACACCCCTGAGGTCCTTGGCCTGTCCTCCCCACCAGTCTGCCCGCCTACTCCCTACTGTGGGTGCTGTGGGATCTGCCCACTTCTGACAGAGGCTGTCCTGACTCCCGGGGCAGCCACTCTCCAGGTGCATGCCACTTACACAGCAATGCATGGTGGGTGCCTGGCCACCCAAGGCTTGGCCTGCCCTCCTTGCCTCCCTGCTGGGGCCCTGACTTGGACTGGGAGGTGAAAGGGGGTGATTAGCTGCCTTGTGCCTGTTATTACATTGATGTATTATTTAGCTCCACAGAAGCGATGAATATTTGATCTCCTTGCATTGGCTGTTGGCAGAGGAAGAGGGAGGAACTGGGTGAAGGTGGTAGCTTTGCATCCCCTGCCTGACAGCCCTGGGAATTCAGGTGCTCCTTTGCTTTGTCTGGGATCCTCTTTCAAGGGACACAGGCTCGACAAAGGGACCTGCCTCCTTTTGTAGGGCTGTAGGGATACCACTGCCCTGCCTTGAAGAGTTCCTTTGTAAGTAGTGTCCATCTGTTCCCAGCAGCTGTCTTCACCTGATGTTCTGAGCCTGGGCTGGAGGAAGCACTCCTGGACTCTGTCTTCTGATCACTCTTAGCCCAGGAGTGGGAAGGGAAGAGGCTGGTCCCTATACCCAAGGGTCTTGGGTGAGCCATTAGGTGGGTGGGTAGATAGAACTTGACAGTAATGGGGTCAGGGAGAAACTACCCCCTCCTTTATGCCTTTCAGACCTGCAGCCCTTGGGACACTGATATCAATGTGAGCGAGTGAAGAACTAGAGTCCTGCCCAGGGTCAAGGGACCCATAACTCAGCACTCTTCTGGCATGCTACTGTGGGAGCCATACCAAAGGCCCCAGAGAAAGGAGAGCCCAGGGCCAGCATGCTGTCTTACACTTCCAGGGCTCACCTCACCTTTGTTAGTAGGGCCTAGAAGGCAGGATAGGTTGGTGAGCAGTCCCTCGCATTGCTTCCCCTCACTACCCTAGGCCCCAGCTGGAGGCTCAAGGACAACTCTAGACCAATGCAAATACCAAGAAGTCCCCAGCTGCTCCTGGCTCAGGACCTTATTACCATGGAGACAGGAGCTGGGTGAGCTAGCCCACCCTCACCTTCCATGATGTGTAACAGCTTTGACAGCTGTGCCTCTCTACTTGATGACATGTTGGCCATCTCCCAATCTGCAGTCCTGCACACAGTCGGCCTGGGCTCTTTGTTCCTCCTTACTGTCTTCCACCTGCATTCAGTGCCTCTGATCCAGTCGGGGCCAAGGGGTTGCACCTGGACAGGGCATACAAAGGACCGCTTACTTGGAGGATATACAAGGAGTAGAAGGGGCAGATTAAAAAGCATCAGTGGTTGGAGTGGGGACATGGTGGGTAAGGGTTCCCCTGGGTTCACTCAGGCATATGAGGAGAAAATCTTTAATAATGTTTCATCCTAGCACTCTCCTTCCTTTTGACTGGGTAAGTGTTTCTCGGGATTTCTTCATCCTCTTGTTTTAGCCCCTCCTTTACGTGGGGGTACAGTGTGGTTAGGGGAAGGAGCCAGCTGATGGCCTGAATATCACTGCTCCTTGGGGAGGCCTATGTAGGGGCATGGACTGGAGAGTAGTTCTCTTGGTCCTTTCTTCAGCCCTTCTGCCTCACGGGCAATGTCCTGGACAAACCATTCCCAAGCCTGAAAATGAATGGTGGAGAAGACACTATTCGGGCCTCCTTTGTTCTCCCCTCAGCTCCTCACCCTCGGGCTGAGTGGCCCTTAATGGATGTGGGGGTAGGGGTCAGTGGCTTTGTGAAAGTGCAGGGAACGGGAGCTAATTTAGGGCAGGGAGAGAAGTGTGCAGCCAGCTGCTCCTCTCTCGGCTCCCTCTTCCACCCTGCAAACTCCCTTGGCTCTATCAGTGCTGCCCCAGTCAGAGCAGAGGGCAGAGGGCAGCTGGAATGGGCCTCCTAAGACAGGGTGGCTATATTATTCATGAGTGGACTACGCATGCTCAGTTCCTGAGCTGGTGGTAGAGCCCTTGTCCTGACCTGAAGGAGGTACCGTTGAGAATCTGTGGTCGTTGGCTAACCAGTGCTCCCTTGTCCTGGCCACAGGAGCTGACACAAGTGACACAAGTTCTGTGAGCCTGGAGGTGCGCCCTGGCAGCCGGGAGACCTCAGCCGCCACACTGTCTCCCGGGGCGAGCAACCGTGGCTGGGATGATGGCGACGACCGCAGCGAGCACAGCTACAGTGAATCGGGTGCCAGCGGCTCGTCTTTTGAGGAGCTGGACCTGGAGGGCGAGGGGCCCTTGGGGGAACCCCGACTGAGCCCTGAGGCCAAGCTGGGGACTCCTCGGGAGCTCAGCACCCCTGAGAGGGGTGAGGAGTAGCCCCAAGCCCTCAGCCCTCTCGTGGTGCATTTGCTAAGGGACTGAGCAAACTCTCCAGCCCCCCTTTTTCCTTAACCTGCCCAGCTTGGGCTGGGGGTACCAGGGCCTGAGTTCTCCTACCCCAAGCCTAAACCTCCTCACTGCCCTTTTGGCTCCCAGGGCCGAAGGAGCCAGAGACTGTTATCTGCACCGGCCTCCTGGGCTGCCAACTTTTTGCAGACTCATTGGAGCTTCCAGAACCCAGAATAAAGTGAATTACTTTCTTGTTTCACCTGGATTTGAGTTGTGCGTTTGTTTGTTCTAGCGTGGGGAGTGTTCGTGTATAGCTGGGATTAGGCAGGGGCACCCAAACCCAAGAGAAGGAACATGACTGAGCACTCTGATCAGAGGGACGTGGAGGCCCTGCAGCCCCTCTTGTGTCACCCCAGTGGAGGGTCACCCTGCACTGCAGTAGCCTTGGGGGGTCTCCTGCTGCTGGGCAGCAGGTCTCAGGAGTAGGCAACTCACAGGCTCTGTGCCCAGAGATGCCTTTGTGTCTGTGGCGTCAGAGTGCCTGTGCTCATGCTGGGACTGTCTCAGCAGGTGACACCCTCGCTGGGCCTGGCCCGCCAGCACCTTCGTTCCTGGGCATGTGGATGTATGCCATGGGTGAGGCTGTGCCCATGTGAGCTTCAGGATGTGACTGTGGTTGGACATGGCTGGACATGTGTGTGGATGGCTGTGTGGCTATGCATGTATGTTGCTGTTCCTTCTGTTTATATGATTGCATTTATATTATAAACATATATGTGAGGCTAGCTAGATGGAAGCATTTATGTGGACGTTGTATATAGACAGCTGGGTGTGCCTGTGTGTATGGTTGTGTGTTTATGTGTAAAATTGTGTGTTTTACTGTGTCTCCATGTATAGAGCTATGAGTGTAGCTGTGTGTCCGTGACTACAACTGTGTTGGGGTGGGAACGTTTGTATGGCGGTGTATCCGTATGTGTGTATGACTGTGGCTATGTGGCCGAGTCTCTATGTGCAGTTGTATGTGTATGTATATATGCAGGTCTGGGGGAGCTGTCCACATGTATGGTTATGGCTACGTTCATATTTGTATAACTGTGTACATGAGTACAGCTGTGTCTGCTTGGTGAAATGTGTCCTTGTCTGTGTGCCCAGCCAGGAGCGGTGGCTACAAGGCTGAGTGTTGTCCTTCATCTTGTGCTGCAGTGGATATTGCAGCTTGCTTGCTGCAGGCCATGTGATGGGCTTGTGCGGCTTTTGTGTCCGCCAACATCTGTGTAGAAGGCCCTGTGTCTTTGGTGAGGCTGCCTTGGTGAGTGGGCTGGAGGTATGGCTGGGACCTCTCTGCAGTTCCTCACCTCAGCACCCTCCTGCTGTCAACCCCTCTGCTCCCAGAGCCTGGCCCATCACTCACTCACCCCAGGGAGCAGTCTCTCGAGCCAGCGAAAGGGTGAGAGCAGCCGGTGGCAGAGCTGGATCTGGAGGACGGCGTGTCTGTCTTCCCAGCTTTGACAGCTCTGAGGCCTCACCCTGCTGCTACCGTGTCTCCCATTAGTGGTTGGGCTGGTTTGGGTGTGATGTGTCTGTTTTGTTTAAAAGCTGTGTTCTCTACAGAGCAAAGGGGCATCCAGTTGCTGTGTCCAGGAAAAGGGCCCATCTTTGCCATCCCCCTCCCCCAGATGCCACGTGCCCATGTAGGGAGCGATGCCTAACGGGTCTGGGCATGGCATTTCGTCAGCATGTATCTGAGCCGGCCTGGCTTCCACTGACACCTGTAGAGGTCAGGTCAGCGCTAGAGGGTTGGGTGGGGGTGCCGTGTGCCCCAGTGCCTGTTGGGGTGTGCAGATGCTGGGGCCAGACAGGACAAGCTCAGAGGCCAAATCCGAGCACAGACCTCCCCAGATCCTTCAGCACAGCCTGGCACTACAGAGCTTATCCACCACCCCCTACCCAGGGGTGTCCTTCCCCATCCTGCTGTGGGAGGGAAGAGTCAAGAGCATCTTCTCAGAGCTGTCCTCCCTCTGCTCAGGCTCCTGCTCAGGCTCCAGCTCCTACGCAGCAGCAGCCAGTTCTCCGAGCCTTTCCTCAGCCACCTCCCCTTCCAACCCCCCTCCCCCCCTCCCTGCCCTTCTCACCCCTAACCTGGGCCCATCAGGTCCCTCAGGGTTAATTCCAGTCCTTGGCCCTGAATGAAGCCCCTCTACCCCCATGGCCCGATACCCCTACAGTAAATGCCCTTCGCACATAGGAGCAGAGATTCACGGGGGAGGGGCAGCAGCTTTAAAGGTCATCTACAGGAAGAGGAGGCCCCATCCTCTGACCTCCCCCTCCTCCTAATCTTTTCTTCCTAGTGACTCAGGCCTTAGGTCTCACATGGGGCCTGTCTACTGTGCAGACTGAGCTGCCGTCACCGGGTGGAGAGAATGGTTGAGAACACAGCCAAGTGCCCCACCTGCCTCCTGTGTACGTACCCCTCTACCTACGCTCCAGGGTTAGCGCTCAACCCCAGGGTCCACCTCTTACTCTGTGGCATATGGGAACCCATAACACCGTGCTCGCTGTGCTGGCTCAGTGACCTTCCCAGGCCAGTGCCTCACACCCTGGTCCTGCCCGGTCCCAGTCTGAGCGAGGGGCAGAGGGGGCTGAGCGGCACCTGCTCCAGCGCAGAGTGGGAGCGCCCGAGGATTCAGCACCACACGGTGGACAGCTCCAGGCCCTGCGGATCTGTCAAGAGCGGGATCTGCTGAAGCTGCTGGAGGCGCTGGGCTAGGAACCCCGGAGAGGTCCGGCAAAGCGGGAGGTGCAGGCCGAATTGGGGCGGGGTGGGGGGGCAGGGGGAGGACCAGGAGTCCGGAGGAACGGAGGAGGGGCTGGGGGCGGGCCGGGGCCGGGGGCGGGGCAGGCCGCGATTGAAAGCGGCAGGGCGGGCGGGCGGGCGGAGAGCGCAGAGCCAGCGAGAGAGGCTGCAAGCGGGAACCGGAGCCCCGCGCCAGAGCTGGGCGCGCCAGGTAGGGTTAGCCTGTGATGCCGCGGTCACTGCCAACCTTTTTAGCCCTGATCCCACATCCCGGGGCCCCGCGGGTCCTCGAGTTCTGGAGCACCCGGGCCGATGCGTCCAGACAGCGCTTTCTGGGAGCTCCGGGAAGCGGGAAGACCGTCCCGGGCACCCCGCCTTTCTTCCCAAGAGAACGCACGCCCTGCATCGCGCTTCCCAGTTCCTCCTGCTCCAGCGTCCTCTGGTCCTTCTTTCTGTCTGTGCCTCTGTCTTTGTCTCAGCCTCTCAGGTTCGCTTGCCCTCTCAGATTTTTCTGGTCCTGCCCCTCAGCTGGACTCCCAGGTTCTGCCCCGTTCCCTGCCTCAGCTTCCATCAGGGCCTCCCCTGGGTTTCTGCCCCCTCTGTGTTAGTCTTTCTCCTGTTTGCCTGCCTGAGCTGCTTCTTTGGGGTCCTCACAGGCCCCTAGTTCCCCTGCCCCGGCACAAGCAGAAGACTAGCCCAGTGAGCAGCTTTGGTCTCTGTGGCCAGGACGGGGGTCCTTGAACTAGTTGATGTCCTCTTAAGCTGTAGTTTCCTTTCCAATCCCGAGGAAAGATGTGTCCCTCTCCCCCAGTCTGCGTGATCTCAAGAGCCTGCCTGTGTGGGGTTAATACAGGGTGGATGAGTAGGTACAGATGACAGGATGCGGGCTAAAGAGGAGGGGAGGGGGAACTCTAATGTCCGTCAAAGGCTGAGAAGGGGAAGGCTGGGAATGATATCTGCTGGGCTTGGAGTGAGTGAAGAAACGGAGACACCAAGTCTCCAGCGGCTTCCCATGCAAAGCTTGGGCACCCACAGCTCAGCTCCATCATTGTTCAGAGATCTCACCAGGTTAATTGTCCCCCACCTGTGACACACATATATCCACATCTCTTTACTCTGTGGACTTAAGACATTTCATTGCATGGCACCTTCTCTGGGGCCAGTCCCTCCACCTTGCTGTCTCACTGGGCTGAGGGTTTTCCATTTCTTTTTCATTTAGGAGACTTTGGGGACTGGCCCTTTAAGAACCAGAGTCTAGGACCCTAGGCGTTCACCTGGGCTTCTGTTTCTCGTGGGCTGGAAACTGTCCCATAGAGCCTCTTCCCTCCCTGTGGTGGGTCTTCCGAAGCCCCTGCTCTGCAAATCCGAGGCTCAGGATGGGAGCTGGATCCCTGAGTGTGTAACTGCCATGGCCTCAGCTACTTCTGAATGGATCTCCTAGGAGGTTAGTGTAGGCCCCTCTGGTTTATGTAGGATTTGGCAATGCTGGATCCCCTGCCCTCTGCCTGGGCCCCCAGTCCCACCCTCCCTGCCCTCTGCTGAGTTTGGTAGGGACACGGAGCCCATCTCTAGCCAAGACGATGGCAAAGCTGAGAGACAGACCTATGGGGGTAGCCTGGGAGCTTCTCAGAATAATGAGTGACATCACTGTCCTCATGACCCCTGAGTACCTGGGAAGGGGATGTGGGGAGGAACAGAGTCAGAGGGGAAGCTGGAAACAAAGGGGGGCGGCCACTCTCTGGTTCTACTCTTCCCTGTTGTCGGTCTCTATCTCTCTGCAGGAGCTGGGCCCCTTCTCATCTCTCTCCGTGTCTGTCCTTTCCTGGCCCCTGTTTCCTCCTCTCTTTGCCTTTGCTGAGTCTACCCTCATCCCTTGAAGACCCTGCTCTGCTGGACCTAGCCATCCCCTCTGGGGCCATGGGATCACTGTTTGGGTTTCTGGTACTGCTGCTGCTGTGGGGTGCTGTGGCAGAGGGCCCGGCCAAGAAGGTGCTGACCCTGGAGGGGGACCTGGTACTGGGTGGGCTGTTCCCAGTGCACCAGAAAGGTGGCCCCGCAGAGGAGTGTGGTCCTGTTAACGAGCACCGTGGCATACAGCGCCTAGAGGCCATGCTTTTCGCACTGGACCGCATCAACCGCGACCCCCACCTGCTGCCCGGTGTGCGCTTGGGTGCGCACATCCTCGACAGCTGCTCCAAGGATACACACGCCCTGGAGCAGGCGCTGGACTTTGTGCGTGCCTCACTCAGCCGTGGTGCTGATGGCTCACGCCACATTTGTCCTGATGGTTCCTACGCCACCCACAGCGATGCTCCGACAGCCATCACCGGTGTCATTGGGGGCTCCTACAGTGATGTCTCCATCCAGGTACGTGGAAATCGCCCCAGTGAGTATTAGGAAGGGAGGCCTGAAAGGGAGATCCAGCGTTCCTGATGAGCAGGGACTTCCTGGATTGGAAGGATACAAGGATCATCCTTTCAGTGGTTTCTTACAAAAGGGCAAGAAAGTTCCCCTGGCCATATAATAGGGTCTGTTTCTAGAGATTCCGTAAGAGAAACTCCTCTTGGGAAAGGAGAGAAAACAGAAGCATACTGTCACACACACACACACACACACACACACACACACACACACACACACACCTGATATTAAATGTCCCAAAGGGTTACTAGGCAGCCGCTGAAGTCAGCCTCAGTATTGAATCCTGGCTCCCATTATACTGATTGCACGACTTTGGACAGGTTCTTTCTTTTTTCTATGTCTCAGCTTCCTCTTTATAAAATAAGATTAATAACACACTCTACTTTTAGGTTTGTAGTGGAAATTTCATGAGATGACGAGTGTATCATGGTGCCTAGCGGGTCACAAGGGCATAGTCAATATAAGCTGCTATCAGTATTAATCAGTATTTAAAACAGGTTCAGGGGGAAGCAGGTCATAAATCAATGTGGTAACCAAAAGGAAGTATGAAATCAGGGCGCTCCAGCTAGTCGGCCAGATCCTTTCTATTTGGATTTGACAGTGTAGACAGAAGCCTGGAGCGGCCAAAGAAACAAGGTGCGGGGAGGAGGGGGGGGGAGGAGCCAGGGGGAAGAGAGGTTGGGTGAGAGTGAGTGGGGAGGGCAGTCTAAGATCTTCAGGTGATGCAGAATTTGAGGGAGGGGAAGGCTGGGGAGCCCACCACCACCACTCATTCTTCCACAAGGGGTCAGCAGAGGGTGCCCCTGCTAGGCTTCAGCTGCGGATCCAGCCGACTTGCCCACTGCACTCTGGACTGCGCGCTGGCCTCACTTGGCTGCTTTGGCCTAACTGGGATCTTCCCCCTTCCTGACCGGGTCTCCTCACCGATGTCCTCTCCTGTCTGTGTCCAGTGCAGGTGCAGAGAGATCAGAGCAGAACTGGAATCAGGGCTGGGGACTATCTGGGGACCTTGGTGACAGCCTCGGTTTCCTTCGGTCATTGCCATTGTCAGGGTTTAGACCCCTGACCTGGGATGATTGTGTAGGAGAAATGAAGCAGAGTCAGGACCTGGTGGAACCTGTCCTGCTAACCCCAGCTGCTGGAGACGTTAGTGCTGCTTGGACAGGTGTGGCTATGCCAGCACCTATATCTGTTGCGCGGCTTTGACACGGAGGGGCGGGCAGCCTCCTATGGCTGTCTTCAGGGCACCCTGGGGTGCTTTACCAGTAACCCCCCTTCCCACCGTTTTCTCCAGGGCCCCATGCACGTGTCTCCAGAAGCATAGTCGCCTCCTTGCCATCCTGAGCCTCCTTTCTCTAGCAGGGCCCATCTTCCAGAGTCAGCTGCTTTTTTCTCCTGCCCTGGCCAGCAGAGTCCAACCTTCAGGCCTTAGATCACGCTGGTCCCTGAATGACTGCTCCCCCATTCCAGCCCCCCCCCTATTCCAGCCCCTCTACCTTCCACATGCTTCTGTCAGTCTCCACATGCTAGAACCAAAGGCTCCACACAGGTTAATTTCAACGGCTCAGCAACTTGTGATTCAAGCCCGAGAACCTGAGGCTCAGGGAGATTTCTACTAGAGGGGTACGGAGGGAGAAAATGGGAGGAGACACTTGAGCTGTAGACCATTTGAGAGCTCACATCCCAATTCCAGGGTCTTAGCCCTCTCCTGTAGGATGTGTGCTTCTGTTTATCCACCATCTACCAAGCTCTCGGATGAACCCCATTCTCATGGCCATAGGGACCAAAGCTTGAGAAATGGGGTGTCAGGCAGTCAGTAGTAGAGCAGGAAACCTTGTTCATTTTCAGCTTAGATACCCAGTTGCGACCAACTTGGGCTTCCTGGGCCATGGACCCTTAGATCTAGGCCTTTCTTTCTGGGGTGACATTTCTCCATCCTCCCATGAGAATTGGCACTAAAAAGGGGGGGCTACCTGCCCCAAACAATGAGAGACGTTGGCATCTTTGAGTATCCCAGATGCTGCACACTGTCTCTCTATAGTGGTGCAGCCGAGTGCTAACCTCTCTCTGCCCCAGGCCTTCCTTGGTTCCCCTGCCTTGTATCTGGTTCAGGTACAGCTCATGGCCCTGGGTGTTCTCCCTCTCAGTCCTTGGGGAGGAGAGGAAGTCTCAATCCCTAGGCAGAAGACACACCAAGTTCAGACTCATAGATAGGGAACCCTCAGAGGTGACCTGTGGGCACTTGGTCCCAAGATTCTGTAGGCGTGGGGACTGACTTAGTGCTTGTTTAAATTGCTCTCTGACCTTTACCCTCTCTAACCTTGCCCAGGTGGCCAATCTCCTGCGGCTGTTTCAGATCCCACAGATCAGCTATGCCTCCACGAGTGCCAAGCTGAGTGACAAGTCCCGATATGATTACTTTGCTCGCACTGTGCCCCCAGACTTCTTCCAAGCCAAGGCCATGGCCGAGATACTCCGCTTTTTCAACTGGACATACGTGTCTACGGTGGCGTCTGAGGGTGACTATGGTGAGACGGGCATTGAGGCCTTTGAGCTGGAGGCCCGTGCCCGAAACATCTGCGTGGCCACTTCGGAGAAGGTGGGCCGTGCCATGAGCCGGGCAGCCTTCGAGGGCGTGGTACGAGCCCTGCTGCAGAAGCCCAGTGCCCGGGTCGCTGTGCTCTTCACCCGGTCCGAGGATGCCCGTGAGCTGCTTGCAGCCACCCAGCGCCTCAACGCCAGCTTCATCTGGGTGGCCAGCGATGGCTGGGGGGCCCTGGAGAGTGTGGTGGCAGGCCGCGAAGGGGCCGCGGAGGGTGCCATCACCATTGAGCTGGCCTCCTATCCCATCAGTGACTTTGCCTCCTACTTCCAGAGCTTGGATCCCTGGAACAACAGTCGGAACCCCTGGTTCCGGGAGTTCTGGGAGGAGAGGTTCCAATGCAGCTTCCGGCAGCGCGACTGCGCAGCCCACTCTCTTCGGGCCGTGCCCTTCGAACAGGAGTCCAAGATCATGTTTGTGGTCAATGCGGTGTATGCCATGGCCCATGCTCTGCACAACATGCACCGTGCCCTCTGCCCCAACACCACCCACCTCTGTGACGCCATGAGACCTGTCAACGGGCGCCGCCTCTACAAAGACTTCGTGCTCAATGTCAAGTTTGATGGTAATAGTGCTGGCCGGTGTCTGTTAGCCTGCTGGCCTTCCGGTTCCACTTCTTGCCAAGGAGACATAGGATGCTTACAAGGAATTAATCAGGGTCTGTGTACGTTAGGATAAAGGGACAATAAGCAGAGGACCCCAGCTGGAGTCAGGACTGAGGTTCCACTTTTTGAGACTCTTCTAGAAAGTGGAATCTGGCCTGGTCCTGACTCTAGGATCCCTGCCTACTGCTTGGACATTACCCTCTAGCTATCGGCTCTTTATCTTTCCAGGGGAACACAAGCAATTCTTAGGCAGAGTGAGAGTCCAAATCAGGATAGATTGAGGGTGAACCATAGGGAAGACACCCTATATAGGTGAAACTTCTATTATTAATCTTGATGGATTTTGTAAACGTGATTTTTTTTCCTTTGGATATGGTCATGCTATATCACCTAGGCTTACCTCAAACTCACTGTATAACCCAGGATAGCTGCAGACTCAAGGCAATTCTCCTACCTCAGCCTCCCAAGTGTTGGAATTTAGGTGTGCACCATCACACCAGTCCTAATTTTGATTTTTCTACTCAAAGTAACCAAAGTGCTCTCAAAGCAGAAGTTGAGGTTCCAGTTTTAAGGAGAGCAAGAGCCACAGAACCACTAGGCCTGGCTTCAGGAAGAATCTTTGGGGCACTGTGGGGGAAGCTGCCAGGACAGACAGAGCATAGATTCACTGGTCAAGACTTAGACCAAGTGGACAATTGTCTGCAGCATCCTGGTGGTGAAAAGGCTATTTCTGGGACCTCTGTGGCTACAAAATCTGAGGGTGCTGATCCCTTATCTAAAAAGCAATAGAATTTTCCAATAGCCTTCACTCATCTTCCTGTTGCATCCATGTTCCAGGAATCCAACTTAGGTCATTAGGCTGGATTGCAAGCCCATTTATTTGCTGAGCCATCCCACCAGCTCATAACCGAACGTTTAAAATAAATGTTTTGGCCAGGTGTGATGCCTCATGCCTGTCATCCCAGCGCCAGTGGGCGGCACGAGGGGATGTCTGTGAACTCAAGGCCAGCTGGGCTGCAGAGTGAGACTCTCGAAAAACAAAAGATATATCGATTGTTTTTTCCCTCTGGTTTGGAGCTGGCTAGCTCTGTTGCTGTGGAACCTGTGTGGAGCGTGATTCCACTAAGATCAACACCCAGAGCTATGGTAGGGTCAGGTAGGGGGTTCGTGCGAGTCTGGGGTCTCGTGGAGCTGATGTTGGAGCTGTTGCTGGGCTTGGGCATAATTTGTGGTTGTGTAGGGTTAGATTGTGAGAACATGGAGTCTAGGTGGAAGAAGCAGGGGCTGGGCGGGTGAAACTTGAATCCAGTCACTACTGCTCACTCAGCATATGAGGCCTTCAGCATCTCATATGCTGGCTGGAACCCTGATTTCTCACTGGGCTCAAGGGTGGCTGTAGTCCTGCCTCCTAAGCCTGGCTGAGTGACAGGAGGTTGTTAGGGGACAGAGAGTGGCAGTGGCCATCCTGTGGAAGGCTCTGGTTTCAGGTGGCCACTGAGGTTGTGATTCAGTTTGCAATGGACCAGTTAGGACCGACTAGGGCTAGAATGGGTGTGGCAGCTAGAGACCCGGTTTCGCTTTGGGATCTCTGTTAAGTGTTTGGGCAA